>NC_090269.1:313288794-313592127 GCF_040414725.1 Anabrus simplex | reverse complement strand
GTGATTGGAATCAGCAGTGTGCACACTTGAACGGAATAATTACACAGGAGTGTTCGTGGCTGTCTGCAGACTGGTCATTCTAGCTCGGGAACTTTGAACTGTTAGATTGACACCGTAGTACTTTTCGTTAAAAGTAAGAAAATGCTTTTCATCTTATCGAATATTTCATATGACAGCATTGCTTTTAATCGTGACATTCATTCTGACGTCATTGTAATGACGTATGCTGACTAGAGTTGGGAAAACTATAAGGACACTCATTCTGAGAATTCTGTAGCGAAGCACGGGTACATCAGCTACTGTATTTATTTTATCGAAATAGCATTGCGCTTCGCATAATCGTTTGGGCGCTTGATGCAATATATTAATCTATGCATTTGCTAAGTAATGGCATCTTAAGTGCATGGCTGATTCACACACCTGGAGCATGAGTTCATACTATTTTCGGTAGGCTTATCAGAGACTGATCACCTCACTCACGAACTTCCTGTGAGGGAATAGAGATGTGTAATTTTTAGCCTGGAACCTCGTATAGCAACAGTCGGGCTGTGAGACAAGATGTGTTATAAATATATCATAGTACTGTATAGTGCAAGACATATAGAATAAGCAGTTTTGACTAATTGTATCTCCTGATTTTCATATCAATCTCCTGATTTTTTGTTTTGTAAAGTTGGCAGGTATACTCTTGTATTCAGCATTTTAAGGAAATCCACAATATCACTTAGCAGGCAATGTGTGGAGGGGCAGAATCCGTGAACACTGGTGATGCTGACTGATGTCGAAAAAGCGTGGCTCATATAGTCAATGCCAATGAAACTGCGTAGTTTTATGTTTTAATCCTGGTCCCAAAGGGACTTATGGTTTTAAAAGAGAGAGGTCCCAGCGCATTAACGGCTTAAGTTTTTGCACAAATAAGCCCTTCTATCAAGAAAGAGTTGGAGCAGACCAGTCTTTGATTCTACATATTGTAGTTGGTGTTGCCTGTTGTTTCAGTTCATCTCCCCGAATTTGTTTCCTGGTTAGAAATGTCAAAAATAGTGAAAACTAATCTAAAGGCTTTGTTGCTGCATTAATATGAAGTTAAAATTGGTCCTTTATTTATATTATGCATTAGAATGGTAGTCAAGGGTCCTGGGTCTAAATTACACACATCAGTCCATTCATCAATTGTTCCATACTCAGAGAGACGTTCTTGCATTTGAGAGACTTACCAGTTGAATTTCCACCTTCCAACTCTTCAAACGATCACTTTCATCTACATCCGTGGAGTCCAAAATAGAATGTCTCTTGCTCACTGGCTCTCTGTATACTTGTCATGTCGCAAAAATAAGTCTAAATTGAGGAAGAAAAAAATAGCCTGTCTCAAAACTCGTGATGCATGTAAAATTAGACAATCGCTGCTTGTAATAAGCCAGAAAATTTGATGTTCAGCCAGAGCTTAAGTGTAGTTTTCTGCTGTCTGTTCAGCTTTTTGAGTACTGTGTGTGCCATTTTAATGCTGTATCATTGACTTTAATATATACCCATACCCCAAGGTTTGGAATATTATGGGATTCGGCATGTTAGGTTTAAGGGCGTGTAGTCCTGTTGTAAGTGGTAGAGAGCACTGTATACACACTAGTAATTTAATTGCTTGTTTACAGTATAGAAGATGTCTGCCTATGGTCTGTTAAAACTGGGGTGAACTACCCTATTTTCTCGTATAATTAACACACTTTGCCTAAAAATACAGGCAGAATCTTAGGATGTGTAAATTATTCAAGGAATTCAGATATTCTAAACATAATTTACATTTTAAAATTACATCAAATATATACAATCGGTTCAACTCATTTGCGGTTAGTCATTTTGTGTAAAATTATGGTGTGAGTTTATTTCTAACAAGTCAGGTAGGGTACATCAGGTAAGTGGACACACAGGTTTGAGGTACTGACACTCAAAAATACTCTTCCCATTACAAGCTGACAATATGACCTGAAGTGGAATAAATATGAATTAATAAAAGTACAATTCATGTAAGTACATAATGATATACTGACAAGAAAAGAAGTCTTCCCTTTTACCTTAGAGTTCGCTATCAGCACTGGAGGAAGAATTGCTGCTACTGCTATCACTGTTTACATCTCTCCATAAGAAACAGTCTTCACTCCCGTCTAACAAATTTGAGACTCCTATTTTCTTCAAGCTCTATTCAATCACTTTCTAAGAAATCATGTCCAAGTGTGCAATATCCGCTCATAAAGGAGTTCCACAGGTTGTTTCTGAATCTTGCCTGTTGGAGTACGTTCGTGCACACTTTCCACCATCCAGCACTCATATTTTTTGTACATTCTCCATGAATGGTTTATTTATCGAAATGTCCAAGGGTTGCAGGTACTGACGTCAGTCTACCAAGAATCGCTGCCAAATCTTTTTTCATGGTTTCCAATAATTTCTTAGTGTCTTCTGTCAGGTGACCACGAAAACTGTTCCAACACAAGAAGGGCCAGGCAGCAAAGGAGGGACCCTGCTTAATTTCCCCCAAACCATTCCTATCCAATCTTGTATGAGTGACGTGTCCATCTACTGTTTTTCTTGGATACAAACTTGGATCCCTCACAGAAATTTTACTTGGGTATTGTTTTCCGTTTTAGAACAACGTAAGGTGCAAGCATGAGTGCCGGTGTAGTGCGAGTGTAAAGTTCTGTTATATCGTACGAAAACAACGAAAGAAACTGCATCTACATACAAACTGTCGCTAAAACCATCTGTGTAGTGTCCTGGTTGAAAAACGACACTTTAATAAGTGAATCAAAGAATCTCTATTTGAAAGTCAAATGAGCGACTTCCCAGCTCGCCTACCAGCAGTGACCACCAGGACCAAGTTTCCAGTGAAACTGCCGAACTAAGAATGAAGATATCGGCGATGGACAAGACTCTAACCTGTTACAAAGAAATAATTGAAGACTTGGCTCGGAACAGCTGTCGTAATTGTCTATTACTGCATGGTATGCCTGAGGAACCTTATGAAGACTTGTATAAAGCTACAACTAGACATCTCGCTAAGAGACATTGACTGCTGCCACAGGCTTGGTGAGCGGAAACTAATAACAGCTGAAGCCGTAGCGATGGGAAGACGACTGATCATCATAAAATTTCTTAGGTTTCAGGATTGAAACTGGGTTTGGAGAGTGAAGAAAACCTCTCAAGGGATCTACATTACTAACTGAATCAATGACGAGTGTCTGGAAACAGATCCTAAGCAGAGCTACGGATATCCTAGGGCATAAGCAGGTATTGACAGTCAAAGCATGCATAGTAGTGCTACTAAATAATGGAAGAAAAGAATACGTTAGAGTAGGTGATTTGAACAGAGCTATAAACTCAGCAGGTGTAACAATGAACAATGAATTAAGATGTTTTAAGTTGTAAAACTTGCACTAGTTCTCATGTGTGTATATTTGTCTTGAGTCAGCAAATGTACTACCTGGGGAAATTCGCGGCAAGTGTTTGTTCAGTTATAAATAATAATAATAATAATAATAATAATAATAATAATAGTTCTGAGGTATCTGTGGAACAGCAGAGGTGAAAGAAGGTGCGGGCTGGAATGGGTCTAACTACAAGTCCGAAAGATAAATTAGAAATTTAAATAAAGGTTATATTTTCAATAGACAACAAGATTTAACAAATTTTCACTAGGAGAAATAACAATGAAGAAAATCGGGTACAATTATAACTTTACAAACGAAAGCACAAGTTAAGGGGTCCTTACAAATCCTGGGCTTCGAGCCCCAATTTCACAATCCTTGAGTTCTCAGCTCACAACCACAAAATACCAAAGGGCAGAAAACCCCAATTCCATGGAGCACTTGCTCCCACCTAGTAATGTCAAGCCTCCTAGAGGCACCTTTCAAAATACCAGAATGAGCTGACCCACTCTCAAACTTTCAAGCCTATAAAAGGCAACACCAGACTTTACAATTAACTGCCATCAAGGCAGAACTAACAAATATAAACAGGGGTATCTCGTACCCAATCTACTGGACCTTCATAGGAAGTTAATGGCCCAAAATTCCAAGATGAATGGAGGCGAGTACTTGCACTCCTACATGAAAGCTTGTTAAAACCTAAGTGGCGCTAGGCCGATTCAACAGGGGCTATTCCTATATTAGGGAAGGTGACTCTTACAAGAAAATTTTAATACATTAGGAAAGAGAAGAAAATAGGTTATGAAAACGTAGTCACCTTAGATCACAATTCAATGGAGCTCGAGGGTAAGGCACTCTCTATCCCCGATTTACAGTTAAAGTAACATGAAAATTTTACATCGAAATGGTATAGGTTACATCAAAAACGGTTTCGGACCTTCCCCGAGGATTAAACTGCTGAGCTAGCAAGAAAATAAAGATGTTAAACGGCCATCACCTTTTGAAGGGCTGCTGACTGATGAAAGAGGCGCTTCCCGCCTCCTGCTATTCTTCCATACACTAAGCTAGAAGTTGTACGAGTGGCGGAGAGCCAGGAAAATCAGCAGTTTTTATAATCTCGGGGAAGATTCGAGACCTTTCATGAATGATTAAGACACACCCACAGTCGTTTATTGGGTAGCTTACAGTTACACATCGACATTGGTAAAGAAAGACGCCATTGGCTGAAAATTAATTACAGAAATTTACGATTGGCTAATTTCAAAACTGGCAGAAAGAAAGATTAATATTGCCAACCCACAAATGAAAGAACAACATTTAGTAAAGAACAAACTTATGAATACAAAATATCTTCAAGAATAGTTCCATCACTTTGCACCAGTGTGCGGGATCATTATTTTGGGTAGAGACATCTGTGACAGAATGTCCACACTTCTTGATAATTGTAAACAAAAACAATTTGAAATTAACTCAGCCACATCTTCTGATAAACGGTTGAGTAAATTCAGTTTTAAAGTTCAGAGTTTCAGCAGTAGAGGAGTACTTTAAGGCGGAGAATTCAAATGTGTGGCGTATAGGTGTACCAACCGGTACAGACCTCCCTTCCCAAAAGTCCTTCCAAGGGGTCATGCAGAAGGATGTTGAAGAAAATTATTTTCCAACACAAAAGTCCAAGTTTATTTAACCCAATTTGAAGAAAATTTTTTTCTTCCCTTGGTGATAGCTTGTTGAAGTACATGGAAGAAACATTAATAGATGAAAAAGTTTCTTAATGTTGAATAGAAGAAGAATTTGGAAGAAAGAAAACAATTTTTTTTTCAAAGTAAATTTGGTGGATGACTAGATAAATTCCAGACTTAGTGTCTTTCTTGTTGTATGCTGCCAAATAAATGTTGCTAATTTTGACGGCCAGACCAGTCGCCGCTGCCAATGTCCAGTCGAGGTCGCGTGGACCCCTCAAGTACCCTGGGATACCTCTCTCCCGCACTATGAGAGGGGTAGACGTGGTGAAGCACGCCGCAGATGTGAAGTTTGTGTACTGTCCCCTGATAAGCTTGCGGTTAGTGCGCCGCACTTCAGCCTGTGCCGGGAGATGGACTCCGGCGCGCCGTACACTGTAGGACATCACGGGAGTGGAGTGGGCCCTTACCCCACCACTGTGGCGGTAAGGCGCCAAACGGCTGCGGGGCACTGAAACAATAAAATCTCGGCGGCAGAATTGTTGTTGACATCTGATTTCTTATTTTAGGGTACGATCTTGTCGGTGAGGCAGAGGGTTCAGCGGCGTAGAAAAATTTTTAATTTTTTAATTTTTTTACAGCCACTGGTATGGTTCACCAGGAGACGGGAGCTTGGTAATGGCCGCAAGGAAGAGACAGCAGTGTGACCATAGGGAAAAGTTTTACATATTTATACAGAGCCGATAAGAAAACAAAGGGCAGAAGGCCTAACATTAATAGAAAATACAACCTTTACACCGTTGCAAGACACAGACGGCAAGTTAACAATTACATTACACCGGTTTCACCTGAGACAGGTGAACCCTGAAGATCCTCTCGGTGGTTGGATTGCTCACTAATGTCACCGGGGTTAAATCCAAAACGGTGCACGGCCCATGAAATCTGGGGGCAAGCTTGCCCGCGGGAACAAAGTTTTTGACCATAACTTGGTCTCCTACCTTTAAATTGGTGGGCCTCCGTCCACGATCATATCTTTCCCTAACCTTTTCATGAGAAATTTTAAGGTTGGCCTTAGCCTTCTTCCAAAGATCTCTAATATTATCTGGATCTATTGTCTCAGGTAGAATATCATTAAAAGACCAAAGGTTAGAGAGCGGCGTGTTGGGTACAAACTTAAATATCAAGGAAGCTGGAGTAAACTTATGAGATTCATGAACCGCCGAATTTAAAGCGAAAGCTAACCAATGCAGGGACGTGTCCCACCTAGAATGATCATCATGATGATAGGCAATTAGAGCCGACCTAAGATTACGATTGACCCGTTCAGCTAGAGATGGTTGAGGAAAGTATGCAGAAGTAGTCACATGAGAGATGGACAGATCAAAACAGAATTTACGGAAGAGATTGGAGGTGAAAGCTTTAGCATTGTCAGAAACAATATATTGACACGGAACAAAAGAAGCGAATATGGAATTTAAACACGAAATGGTGGACTGAGCGGTAGCCAGCTTAGTCGGAAATAACCAGGAATATCTTGTAAAACTGTCTACACACACAAAGATAAATTCATTGGCATTCCCTTTTAATTGGGGGAAGGGTCCTACGTAGTCGATGTAAAGGCGTTCCCTAGGGAGCGACGCTTGGTGAGAATTGATGGTTATGAATTTCATGTTTTTGGTCCGTATTGAACAATATATAAGTAATAATAATAATAACTTAAATGTTTCCACCTTTTCAATACAATATATTCACAAATTTACAAAATTATACGGTACTAGTTTCGACCCATCTAGGGGTCATCATCAGCCGTATTGGAGCAAAGATCATTTGTGGCGAAATCCTAAGACAATATTATTTTAAAGAATAACAAGTGAAATGAGATGTTATGGTAATAGTTAATAATACAAGGAATATACATACTAAGAGGTTTTTAACAAAGAATAAAGTATAAATGGGGTGTTGTAAAAATTATAATCATGGAAATCAGTAAGTTCTTGTATTGAAATGAAATATGGCTTAGGAAGAGGGCTTAAGGTGGGGCTGAAGGGTGCGGGAGAAAGTGTAATTGTCTTGGAAAAGTACCTTTGATTAAATTTAGGATTGAGTTTAGGTTGGCTGCATTATTGTTTCTGAGGAAAGTGATAAATAGATCGAAGAGTATGTTGGGTTTCTCTGAGATTTCATTGAGATTGTGACTGGCATTAAAGTATTGGTCTAGGTGTATGTAGTAATTTTCCATTATGTTCAGTAAAGGGCCCTTGTTTGCTAACAGCCTAGTTCACCGAGCCTTCAGCATACCTATGTCCAATAAAGATCTAAAAAACGAACTCAACACAATCCGCGGAATCGCAAAATTCAACGGCTTCAGCAATCATTTTATAGAAAGGATAATCAATAAACACAAACATCGCCCAAAAACTACCCTCAAAAAAGAAATAACCAAACCTCTAACATTTTCCACCTTCACGTTCAACAATGATATCTACAAGTTAACCAACATCTTTAAGAAACAAGGCGTTAAAATAGCCTTCAAAACCAACAATAAGAACATGAATGTTTTATACAATACTTCACACATCAACAAGACCAGCAGTTTTTTAAAATCAGGAGTTTATAGGATCAAATGTACCACCTGTAAAAAAACCTACATCGGGCAAACCGGGAGAAACTTCATTATCAGATACCACGAGCACACTAACGCAATAAAATACAACAAGTTTTCAGCCATCGGCCAACACATGCAAGATTATAACCATAATTTCACCAATATTGAACAAGACATGGACATCCTCGTATTAGCAAACAAGGGCCCTTTACTGAACATAATGGAAAATTACTACATACACCTAGACCAATACTTTAATGCCAGTCACAATCTCAATGAAATCTCAGAGAAACCCAACATACTCTTCGATCTATTTATCACTTTCCTCAGAAACAATAATGCAGCCAACCTAAACTCAATCCTAAATTTAATCAAAGGTACTTTTCCAAGACAATTACACTTTCTCCCGCACCCTTCAGCCCCACCTTAAGCCCTCTTCCTAAGCCATATTTCATTTCAATACAAGAACTTACTGATTTCCATGATTATAATTTTTACAACACCCCATTTATACTTTATTCTTTGTTAAAAACCTCTTAGTATGTATATTCCTTGTATTATTAACTATTACCATAACATCTCATTTCACTTGTTATTCTTTAAAATAATATTGTCTTAGGATTTCGCCACAAATGATCTTTGCTCCAATACGGCTGATGATGACCCCTAGATGGGTCGAAACTAGTACCGTATAATTTTGTAAATTTGTGAATATATTGTATTGAAAAGGTGGAAACATTTAAGTTATTATTATTATTACTTGCTTGGTGAGAAGACAATAAACCTAGCTTAGTGGACATGGTAGGTTTACTCAGCCAACAAGTTTTACAAGCTTTTACCAATTCACGAATTTCACCGTCTATACCTTTCCAAATGAACATTTCTCGGACCTTTTCTCGAATTTTGAAGATGCCTAAATGCCCTCCTAATGGGGTTTCATGGTAGTACTTGAAGATCGTAGGTACAAGAACAGCTGGAACCACAACTTTCATCTTCGTATTATGCCTTGACGGGCAACATAAAACACCATTCCTCAGCACATAAGGGACTACATGTTCCCCAGAAGAAAGGGTTTCCATGATCAGGGCCAGTGTCGGATCTTACGTTGATATTTTTCGATATCCCGAAACAGCATGGGAGCATCTGTTAGAATGGCATTTACACCAGGTAATATGGATTCGGGAAGTGAAGAACTGTCTTCCTGTTCACAGGGCTCTACATCATTAGAAAACATATGGCTTAGTCTGTCCGCCACGACATTTTCAGAGCCTCTTATATGCCTAACATCAAATTGGAAGGCAGAAATTCTGATGGCCCAGCGGGCTATGCGACCAGTGCGACGCGGCCTACCTAAGACCCAACCTAAGGCTTGGTTATCAGTCTCCAAGTCGAACTTGACATGTTCCAAATAGAGGCGGAACTTTCCTAGAGGAAATAATACTGCCAAACCTTCAAGTTTATAAATGGAATACTTGGCTTCTTGAGCCAATCAAGTCCTAGACGCATAGGCGATGGGTCATCTCCCTAGTTAAGTCTCTTGAAGAAGGACTGCAGCCACTGCCGATGACGACGTGTTGGTTTGGACGATGAATTTCTTCGAGAAATCAGGCATGGCAAGAACAGGGGCATTACACAGAGCTAATTTGAGATCTTCGAAAGTGGCTTGTTTAGAAGGTCCCCACTCAAATTTGACGCCTTTCCTACGAAGTAAGTTCAAGGGCGCCACTCTGTTAGCGAAGTTAGGAATAAATTTCCTGAAGAAATTCACCATACCAATGAATCTGATAATTCCTTTGATGTCCTTAGGAGGTTTGAAATCACGGATGGCCTGTGTTCGAGAATGATACACAGCGACACCATCGGGCGACACAATATGCCCTAGAAACGACATGGAAGGCTTAGCGAAGGCAACCTTGGACAACTTTACGGTTAACCCTGCCTTACGAAGGCGATTAAGGACTTCTTTCAGATGATCAAGATGTTCTTCAAAGGTCTCAGAAAATACGACATCATCAGGATAATGGTATAAGTAATCGAATTTGATGTCGGAGAAGACCCTGTCTAGCAGTCTTGTAAGCACAGCTGCTTCCGTGGGGAGCCCGAAAGGCACGCGGTTGTATTCGTACAAGTTCCAATCCGTGGCAAACGCTGTAAGATGTTTAGATTCTTCCGCCAGAGGGATCTGGTTATACGCCTGATGGAGGTCTAAGATGGTGAAGAACTTTGCTTTTCGAAACCATGAAAAGCAAGAGTGAAGGTCGGGAAGGGGCACAGATTGTAAAACCACCTTCCGATTGAGAGCCCTATAATCAATCGCAGGGCTGAAGCCACCTTGGGGTTTCAGAACTAGGAAAATAGGCGATGAATACGCCGACTTAGAGGGCCGAATTATACCATCTTTCAACATCTGATATATGATCTCTTTCAGAGCTTTCGTTTTACGTGGAGATAACCTATAAGGTGGAAACCTAACAGGGATCGCATCAGTAACCTCAATCTTGTATTCGATAAGGTCAGTAACACCAAGAGTATCGGAGAAAACTTCTGGAAACGACTGACACAACTTACGAATACTATCGGCCTGCTCCTCGGGTAGATGTCTAAGGTCTAACATCATCTCATCCTGGGTAGGCGAAACAGATGAACATGACACAGAACTACATTTAAGTAAGGGGATTTTGAAATTACTATCAAATTTGAAAGTCAAGACTTACTCTGAATGTCAAGCACTAGACCGGTGTGAGATATGAAATCCGCTCCTAATATAATGGGGCAAGACAAATGCTTCGCTACAAACAGTTTAACTTTCCAAGTAAATTTAGCAATTCTAATTTTGGCATACAGAAAACCTAAAATTTCTAATGGAGAAGTGTTAGCTGAAATGCATTGAACCAAAGACGAACAAAAATCAGATAATTTACAAACAGATTTTAATTTGGAATACCATTCAGCCGAAATGATGGAACACACACTGCTAGAATCTAATAGAGCTGTTACTGGTTCATTATTCAATTCAATTTTGAGAAATGGTACAGGTGCGGGGGTATCCGCCGCAATCCTAAGACATTCTTTGGGACCTTCAAAAGATAAATTAGAAGACTGAGTTTTCCCTGAGGTTTGATCGGATTTAACCCGGGCTGAGCCTGAAGAAGGTGGACATGCCGACTCAGCCGATGCCACTACTCACTTTTGATTATTGGTGGAAGTTGCACCCGAAGTTGAGCAGGAGGGAGTGCTATTAGAATTCGGGCAATTTTTGGCAATATGGGAAAAAGCGCCGCATTTAAAACAGCCTCGAGATGACCCTGCTCCATTCTTTGTCCCGTTGGATCTGATCAAAGGGCACTTGTTCCGAGGATGGTCAGGCGACCCACAAGCATAACATTTGCGGGGTGTGAGGGTTCGGGGAGGTGGAGGTCGAACATTACCTGAAAATGGAGGGGGGTCTTTCGCAACACGTAATGTGTTCGCATATCTAACCCCCTCGGCTGAGACAGCCGTAGCTTCTAATTCGGTAAAAGTTTGTGGACGCGACGCAAAACACAAGTATGACCTGTAAGATGGCGAAATTCCTTCCACAATAGCCTGTACAATTTGATCTTCAGGGAAATGTAGAGCAAATACCCTAGTATAGAACTTAATATCTTGGATGAAGTCTGCCAAGTTTTCATCCAATCGCTGTACTCTATAATAGTACTTCTGAATTAGAAATGATCTAGCTCGAGCCGGGATGAAGTTAGCTAGCAGGTGGGCATGGAAGTCTTCAATAGATGATTGTTCAGCAATGGCTCTTACTATTTTGTCTGAGAGGACACCAATGGAATAAGGGTAAATAATCTGAAGGATTTGACACGGAGAAAGAGAAAAAACAAGAGCATGATCCTGAAACTCGACTAAAAATCTTAAAAATGCAATGACCTCATTAGTAGAGTTAACGGAAAATTTAGAAATACCCCTGAGCAACATTGCTAGAGGGTGGGGCAAACTGCTGAAGCTGGGTGACATAACGGGTAAAGGCCTAGGGGGCGAAGAAGCTGTTTCAGAGACTGCATTATTCAAAACAAAGGGTGGAATGGATGTGCGACGACCGGACTCGGTTTCTAATGGGGCAGATGTATGTTGAGTTGCTACGGATTTTCTACCTCCTTCACCCGTGGGAGAATGCTCCTCGCTAACTATGTTTACCAGAGTGGGTTGGTCGGTTTCGGGGGGGGTACTGCCCCAGTTAACAATAGGCTAACCTTACTGGACAATTTAGAAAGGTTTTCGAGAACAGCACTAGCCTCCTTCCCTTGAATGTCATATAACTTAAGAGACAATAGATCAGTAACCCTATTGTAAAAATGGAACAATCTAGCTTGCACACGTTTAAGTTGATTAGATGATGGATCACCCCCTTCAAAAAAGCTAACTACAGATGCTAGCTCAGTAGCATTATCAGTGATCGTGGAGAGAGCGTCGTCAACATCTTTCTAATCGGCAAATCAAGAGAATCTTTAAGCTTAGTGGTATCGGCCTCAACGATGCCTCCAGATTGAACATTTCTAATAGTTAATTCGTAAATCAATTCTTCCTTTCGCAAATCGCGAGGGCTGGACATGATGACAAAAGATTGACAAATTTAGGAAATAAGGAAGAAAATTCTAGCGACGGAGAAAATTGTTAGAGTTCAAAACAAAAGCAATGTTTAGCCGTCAAAAGGGGCTAAATTGAGACCCATTCAACCACGCTCTGCTACCACTTGTTCCTATGTATCTGTGGAACATCAGAGGTAAAAGGTGGTGCGGGCTGGAATGGGTCTAACTACAAGTCCGAAAGATAAAATAAAAATTTAAATAAAGGTTATATATTCAATAGACAACAAGATTTAACAAATTTTCACTAGGAGAAATAACAATGAAGAAAATCGGGTACAATTATAACTTTACAAACGAAAGCACAAGTTAAGGGGTCCTTACAAATCCTGGGCTTCGAGCCCCAATTTCACAATCCTTGAGCTCTCAGCTCACAACCACAAAATACCAAAGGGCAGAAAACCCCTAATTCCATGGAGCACTTGCTCCCACCTAGTAATGTCAAGCCTCCTAGAGGCACCTTTCAAAATACCAGAATGAGCTGACCCACTCTCAAACTTTCAAGCCTATAAAAGGCAGTACCAGACTTTACAATTAACTGCCATTAAGGCAGAACTTACAAATATAAACAGGGGTATCTCGTACCCAATCTACTGGACCTTCGCAGGAAGTTAATGGCCCAAAATTCCAAGATGAATGGAGGCGAGTACTTGCACTCCTACATGAAAGCTTGTTAAAACCTAAGTGGCGCTAGGCCGATTCAACAGGGGCTATTCCCATACTAGGGAAGGTGACTCATACAAGAAAATTTTAATACATTAGGAAAGAGAAGAAAATAGGTTATGAAAACGTAGTCACCTTAGATCACAATTCAATGGAGCTCGAGAGGGTAAGGCACTCTCTATCCCCGATTTACAGTTAAAGTAACATGAAAATTTTACATCGAAATGGTATAGGTTACATCAAAAACGGTTTCGGACCTTCCCCGAGGATTAAACTGCTGAGCTAGCAAGAAAATAAAGATGTTAAACGGCCATTACCTTTTGAAGGGCTGCTGACTGATGAAAGAGGCGCTTCCCGCCTCCTGCTATTCTTCCATACACTAAGCTAGAAGTTGTACGAGTGGCGGAGAGCCAGGAAAATCAGCAGTTTTTATAATCTCGGGGAAGATTCGAGACCTTTCATGAATGATTAAGACACACCCACAGTCGTTTATTGGGTAGCTTACAGTTACACATCGACATTGGTAAAGAAAGACGCCATTGGCTGAAAATTAATTACAGAAATTTACGATTGGCTAATTTCAAAACTGGCAGAAAGAAAGATTAATATTGCCAACCCACAAATGAAAGAACAACATTTAGTAAAGAACAAACTTATGAATACAAAATGTCTTCAAGAAAAGTTCCATCACTTTGCACCAGGGTGCATGATCATAGTTTTGGGTAGAGACATCTGTGAGAGAATGTCCACACTTCTTGATAATTGTAAACAAAAACAAAAGCAAGCCTCGGACCTATGGGAGTAATGGAGTCCCACTCTCATTTGACAGGCGAGGGACTCCTTGGAAACAACTTGGCGAACGAAATGGAATTCGATGGGGAGCTATCAATATTAATGGGGCTTATGGAAGAAAGAAGGTAGAACTGTCTGAGTCAGCAAAGAGGATGCATCTGGATGTGCTAGGAGTAAGTGATATTCAGGTAAGGGGAGATAAGGAGGAAGAGATAGGAGATTATAAAGTGTACTTGACGGGTGTTAGAAAGGGAAGGGCAGAGTCTGTGGTAGGGCTCTTTATCAGGAATACCATTGCACGCAACATAGTTTCAGTTAGCACGTAAATGAGCGAATGATGTGGGTAAATTTGTCAGTGGGAGGAATTAGGACAAGAATTGTGTCCGTGTATTCACCATGTGAGGGTGCAGGTGAGGATAAAGGTGACAAATTTTATGAAGCATTGAGTGACATCGTGGTCAGGGTGAACAGCAAGGATAGAATAGTGCTAATGGGCGATTTCAATTCAAGAGTTGGGAATAGAACTGAAGGATACGAAAGGGTGATTGGTAAATGTGGGGAAGATATGGAAGCTAATGGGAATGGGAAGTGTTTGCTGGACTTCTGTGCTAGTATGGGTTTAGCTGTTACGAATACATTCTTGAAGCATAAGGCTATTCACCGCTACACATGGGAGGCTAGGGGTACCAGATCCATAATAGACTATATCTTAACAGACTTTGAATTCAGGAAATCTTTTAGGAATGTACGAGTTTTTCGGGGATGTTTCGATGATACAGACTAGTGAACTAAGTATCTCTAGGCCTAGGGTAGAGAAAGTGAAATCTGTCTGCAAACGAATAAGGGTAGAAAATCTCCAGGACGAGGAAATTAGACAGAAGTACATGGATATGATTAGTGAGAAGTTTCGAACAGTAGGCAGTAAGCAGGTTCAGGATATAGAAAGTGAATGGGTGGCATACAGGGATGCTGTAGTAGAAACAGCAAGGGAATGCCTAGGAACAACTGTGTGTAAAGATGGGAAAAGGCGAACATCTTGGTGGAATGATGAAGTGAGAGCAGCCTGTAAACGTAAAAAGACGGCTTATCAGAAATAGCTCCAAACAAGGGCCGAGGCAGACGGGGATTGGTACGTAGATGAAAGAAACAGAGCGAAACAAATAGTTGCTGAATCCAAAAAGAAGTCATGGGAAGATTTTGGTAATAACCTGGAAAGGCTAGGTCAAGCAGCAGGGAAACCTTTCTGGACAGTAATAAAGAATCTTAGGGAGGGAAAAGAGGAAATGAACAGTGTTTTGAGTAATTCAGGTGAACTCATAATAGATCCCAGGGAATCACTGGAGAGGTGGAGGGAATATTTTGAACATCTTCTCAATGTAAAAGGAAATCATCCTGGTGGTGTTGAAAACAGCCAAGCTCATGGGGAGGAGTATGATGTTGATGAAATTATGCTTGAGGAAGTGGAAAGGATAGTAAATAAACTCCATTTTCATAAGGCAACAGGAATAGATGAAATTAGACCTGAAATGGTGAAGTATAGTGGGAAGGCAGGGATGAAATGGCTTCATAGAGTAGTAAAATTAGCGTGGAGTGTTGGTAAGGTACCTTCAGATTGGATGAAAGCAGTAATTGCACCTATCTGTAAGCAAGGGAACAGGAAGGATTGCAATAACTATCGAGGTATCTCATTGAGTAGTATACCAGGCAAAGTATTCACTGGCATCTTGGAAGGGAGGGTGCGATCAGTCGTTGAGAGGAAGTTGGATGAAAACCAGTGTGGTTTCAGACCACAGAGAGGCTGTCAGGATCGGATTTTCAGTACGCGCCAGGTAATTGAAAAATGCTACAAGAGGAATAGGCAGTTGTTTATGTTTCGTAGATCTAGAGAAAGCATATGACAGGGTACCGAGGGAAAAGATGTTCGCTATATTGGGGGACTATGGAATTAAAGGTAGATTATTAAAATCAATCAAAGGCATTTATGTTGACAATTGGGCTTCAGTGAGAATTGATGGTAGAATGAGTTCTTGGTTCAGGGTACTTACAGGAGTTAGACAAGGCTGTAATCTTTCACCTTTGCTGTTTGTAGTTACATGGATCATATGCCGAAAGGTATAAAATGGTAGGGAGGGATTCAGTTAGGTGGAAATGTAGTAAGCAGTTTGGCCTATGCTGACGACTTGGTCTTAATGGCAGACTGTGCCGAAAGCCTGCAGTCTAATATCTTGGAACTTGAAAATAGGTGCAATGAGTATGGTATGAAAATTAGCCTCTCGAAGACTAAATTGATGTCAGTAGGTAAGAAATTAAACAGAATTGAATGTCAGATTGGTGATACAAAGCTAGAACAGGTCGATAATTTCAAGTATTTAGGTTGTGTGTTTTCCCAGGATGGTAATATAGTAAGCGAAATTGAATCAAGGTGTAATAAAGCTAATGCAGTGAGCTTGCAGTTGCGATCAGCAGTATTCTGTAAGAAGGAAGTCAGCTCCCAGACCAAACTATCTTTACATCGGTCTGTTTTCAGACCAACTTTGCTTTACGGGAGCGAAAGCCGGGTGGACTCAGGATATCTTATTCATAAGTTAGAAGTAACAGTCATGAAAGTAGCAAAAATGATTGCTGGTACAAACAGGTGGGCACAATGACAGGAGGGTACTCGGAATGAGGAGATAAAGGCTAATTTAGGAATGAACTCGATGGATGAAGCTGTACGCATAAACCAGCTTCGGTGGTGGGGTCATTTGAGGCGAATGGAGGAGGATGGGTTACCTAGGAGAATAATGGACTCTGTTATGGAGGGTAAGAGAAGTAGAGAGAGACCAAGACAACGATGGTTAGACTCGGTTTCTAACGATTTAAAGATAAGAGGTATAGAACTAAATGGGGCCACAACACTAGTTGCAAATCGAGGAGGCTTGCAGACTGAACGCTGAAAGGCATAACAATCTATAATGATTATGTATGTATGTAAACAATTTGAAATGAACTCAGCGACATCTTCTGATAAACGGTTAAATTAATTCAGTTTTAAAGTTCAGAGTTTCAGCAGTAGAGGAGTACTTTAAAGCGGAGAATTCAAATGTGCGGCGTATACGTGTACCAACCGGTACAACAACAACAATAATAATAATAATAATAATAATAATAATAATAATAATAATAATAATAATAATAATAATTTTGTTTGGGTACTTCTAGCCAGGTGCAGCCCTTGTAAGGCAAACCCTCCGATGAGTGTGGGCGGCATCTTCCATGTGTAGGTAATTTCGTGTTATTGTGGTGGAAGGTAGTGTTATGTGTGGTGTGCGAGTTGCAGGGATGTTAGGGACAGCACAAACACCCAGCCCCCCGAGCACAACGTGCTGGAGCGTTGTCGTGATGCAAGAGTGAAGTGTTGATCCGTGACTTTGGCGGAGCTGGTTGAGAGCCTGGATGACCTGAGGCAGATAAGTCTCACTGTATCAGTTCGCGGTAACTGTCCTTTGAGTTTCTAGCACAACCAGAGTTGGGATGCCCTGTTTTGTACAGAATACTGCAATAATCCTTTTCTTCACTGACCTTGACTTTCACACATTCACAGGAGTACCCTCATCTTCAAACAGCCACACCTTGTTCTGGGATCTTGTTGGGACATCGTAATAATAAAGCCAAGTTTCGTCACTTGTAACGATGCTATTGACATTACGCGAGGTCCCAATTTCAAACTGTTTTAGCATTTTTCGGCATCATTTCACTCGATATGCCCTCTGTTCCTCTGAAAGTGAATGGGGCACCCAAAACGAACAAACCTCTCTAACATGGAGTTGGTTGTGTAGAATTGAATGAAAAGCTGATGCAGGGATGTGGAGGGTGTCTCTACCTGCTGATATGTCAACTGCCTCTCTTGCTGCAACATTTTCCTCACAGCTTCAATGTTTTCCTCAGTCACTGATTCAGTCGGTCGCCCAGAACGAGGATCGTCTTCAACCCCAAAATTTCCCCTCTGGAATTCTTTGTACCAGCGGAAAATTGTTGTCCGATGTGGAAAGTCTTTCCCCAGCACAGGAGTCATTTCCTCCGGGCACTGGTCAACAGTTAATCCACTAGCAAAACTGTAGCGGATAATTGTACAATATTCACCTTTAAACCACACTAACATCTTAACGTGCTTTCAATCCCACTGCTTGGTAACTGGTGTGAAGGTCGTGCCGTGCTGTCTTCGAGACCGTTTTTCACCCCTCTTTTCATCCCTCACCATAACAGGGGTGTTCAGCCAACCATTTTTGCATATTGCAAAACTTTCCTAGTGCCTTTTGTAGTTTATAAGCCACCTAAGGTAAGAAATATAGACGCTCGCTAAGGGGATCTTGCTGAAACTTATACCAGGTTACGAACACATAATCCTCGGGAATTTGTAACATTAAACCTCCTTACCCAGACTAGTGACTCGGACCAAATTCGCAGACTGTTCACTTCGATGTACATGACCATCTTACTATTGGATAAAACTAATCACGTACACGCATGTAATAGCTCAACTCGCACTCTAATTGACTACTTAGTGATGAATAATCCCCAAAAGGCTGTCAAGAAAAACACAATTACCACTCTTGTTTTCTACCACAGCAGTTCCACACTGAGATTGTGCTATATCCTCAATCACTTGAAACATTTCTGCTAGAAGATATTTTATCATCAAACTCTTAAATGTTCACCACCACTTGGACCTTCTGAACCTTTAAGTGTCAAATCAGATAATAAACTGTTTGAAATAGTTAATTTTAAGAACAATAGTAAGGAATAGTAGCTCGATCAGGTCAATACAGATCGGCGTGGCGATGAATAAGCCAAAGTTTTGTAAGATAATAATCAACAATTCAATTAAATTATTAAAGGAATGAAATCCAAAAGAAAGATTCAAAACATACGAAAGTGCCAAATACACGGCTGACATAATTTTGTATATAGTTTCATTGAAATAAAATGATGTATTCCTCCATTGTATTCACAGCAGTTTAAGTGTGACTGTTCCCTCACTCAAATTCAATCTGTTCCAGAAAAATACAAAATATCTGCTGTTATATACAGTTCTTAAGATACTGTACCAGCAATTTGAAAATGACATCTTCCCAAGATAACATTGGTTACCTGAAACATATAAAAATGTAAAGACCTTAGTATTTATTCCCAAATTTCACATAAATGTCTCCACAGGAACTCTGAAAATAATACATGAATTCACTCTCAATGATTAACTATCTGTACAAAGAAAAATCTACATGTCATGTTCAATATAAATACGAGGTTTGGAACTTAAATAGTGCAACACTGCTGTGGAGACGCTATGCAATGGAATCTAATATTGTCGCTGATAGCACACGTTGGTTACATACCTACCTTACCTCAGAGCAAATGGACTCGCCTTTCCCACATCACCTGCGTGCACACAAGTGAGAGAAAGTCACTTGTGAGCTACCGGTCAGACGTAACGTCACTGTTTTCCAAACAGGAACAACGTAGTGGATCAAGATTGAATGTGCCAGAGGTCGTACAGCACGACAGTGTCATCAAGGTCTTCAAGAGGCTAGCGGGGAATCTGCATTGCCTTACAGAACAGTGGAACGTTGGGTAAAAGCCTTAAACGATGGTCGGCAAACTGTGACGGACATTCATTGGGCAGGTTGTCCTACGAGCGTCAGTGAAAAAGTGCATGCCCTTACCACGTTACTGGACAGTGATCGAAACCAGACGATTTGTGAGCTCGCCCAAGAAACTGGATTACCGCATACGATTGTGCTTCACATCCTGAAGGAACACCTGGGCATGCGAAAAATTGCATCACGATGGGTTCTGCAGGATTTGACGGAAATGCACAAATGGTTGCGTTAAGACGCACTTGGAGTGCTACGAGCGCGAAGGAGAGACTTTCTTACGCCGTATCATAACCCTGGATGAGACATGGGCCAAAACTGAAACGTCGATCGAACGAATGGCGTCATTATGGGTCACCACGAAAGTCTAAAGTTCGTCAGAGCCCCAGTACTGTGAAAGTTACGGTGATCCTCATGCATGGCTGTGATGGTGTTATCCTAACGCATTACATTCCTCCACGGCAGACCGTCAATGCACAGTATTACTGTTAATTTTTGGAGCACCACCTGCGACCAGGTTTGAGAAAGAAGCGGCAACACTTTCTGCAGAATCCACCCATCATTTTGCATGACAATGTTCGGGCGCATACATCGCAACCTGTGGCTGATTTGTTCGGTCGATGGGACTGGGAAGTACTGTACCATCCACCATATTCCCCAGACTTAAGTCCTTGTGACTTCGATTTGATTCTGAAGATGAAGAGATCACTTCGTGGCATTCTCTTCAGAACTGTTGTCGAGATTCGACAGGCAGTAGACCGATCCATTCCCACCATCAACAGAACAGGCTCTGCTAAAGGTATACTAGGACTTCCACATCGCTGGCAGCGGGTTATACATAACGCTGGTGACTACATTGAAGGACAGTAAAGATTGCTAACATGTAACTCTTGTATCTGTTGTAAATAAATAGTTGCTACTATTTAAGTTCCAACCTTTGTATCTAACTTGACCTATGTCTTCCGATGATTTCAGCTTGTTCCCATTTGATATGTATTCTCAAAGTACATGCCTTGAAACTATCTGCTTATTATTTGCAACTTGAATTCTTCATTATTTACTTAAGACTGGTCAAATCCACCTTTATTTTAAATATGTATGTCAAGCTTATCTCAGGAAGACTTGCACACTCATTATAGGCTCCATGCACTGATGGTAGAAATGCACTGCTGCGCTGCGAGTGGCGAACATTTTAAGTTTGTGCGTTTCACCGTGCACATACCCGCTGTCGTCTCACCGCGTCCTGCCATGTCTGACTAATAAGTGGGATTTCAGAGTGTTTTATGCAACAACAATTTCTTTTACAACAAGAAAAACAGTTTGCAGGAAATAGCAACACAGCAATAACTGCAAATGTGATCAGAAAGAAACATTGGTTTACTGGTAATTTATGTATTAGTAGTGGTGATAACAAGATTTGTTCATATACACATTTATCAGTGCTGTCTTCAGAAAAAATCTTGTCCTTGGTCTATTTCTAATACGATATCATGTTAGCATAGGTTAATGCTGCTAGGCAGATGATTAATTTTAAATATTAATTACTTTTAAACATAACCATGCTTTCTAAGGATGTCCTTGGTAACAATCGTTATTTTATGAAGGCGAATAGTTGTTTCCATGATGTGTAAGCATATTTCAGGTGTTGTTTATGCAGTTTGCTCAGAACATGAATAACTGAGGATCCAAAAGTCCCGACTCCACTTCACTCGGAAACCACCGGCAGAACTCAACACGCGAAGTCACCTCGCGTACTGATCGACCGTGTGAATGGTCTCGACCTCGCATCTCAAACGTAGGGAAAGAGAACTACAAGGGGAAGAGAGTAGAGGAACTCTTTCTGATAAAAAGGCTCAGGCTTGATGTTGGACCTATTGAAATTCCTGATATTGAAACCGCATGTACACTTAAAAAAATTATGCATGAGAAGAAAAGTTCAGAATCTCTTAAATTTGCCAATAAGTGATTATTTATATTGTGTGTCTGTATTTACAATATACTCAAGTCCACCTCTGTAATATAACAGTTGGCACTACTAGTTGCCTTCCTCGGGGGGCTGAGCTTCATCCTGACAATTCCAGAAACTTAAGACTGGCATGAGGGTTGGTATGTGGTTAAAACGGTACATGCAGCTTATTTCAATTAGGGATGTACTTGAAAAGAAGTGCACCACCTGGGGATGAGGACATGAATTTACGGATGTAAAATACGGTATTTCTGTGAGCTATTGATATTGCCTATTTGTGTAATTTTGTCTATTGCCTTTCCAAATCCATTTCATTACGTTGTAACGGAATATGGGTACCATGACGAATGTAAGACCAAGTGTGAGGACTCGGCCATTATAGCATGGTAGTTTGTGGTCCCGCCACTCCAAGCACTGCAAGCGATTATATCAAACACATACTCCATTAGTTCCGGCAAGCCGAGTATAGGAAAGTGCGGGAGATGTTATTGTGAGAGATATTTCAGTGAATAAGTTGAATTTTCTTTGGTTTCAGTTCCTAAACTAAGTTTATTGTGTGTTATGTACTTCGAGCCTGTATCTTATGTGGCTTGATTAATTTAATAGTTCAGCATGCTGTACTATTTTGTGCCTGGCTTTAAGTGAGGCTGTGGTAGAGTAGTTGATGATTTTTTTTTTTTTTCACCACTGAAGGATAGGAATCGATTTGAAAAATGGGCCAGAGCTATACCACGGAAGGGTACTGAGTTAACGCGCAATAGCAGAATTTGTCATGTTCATTTTTCTGGTGAATAGTGAAAAGTGGATATCTCGCGTGTGAGAAATTATGTCCAGGAGCAGCTCCTCACATTTCCTGTAATTCGTGGAAATACCTTTCAAGTGAGATTAAGTCCCGTGAAACTCTCAACAGGAAAAGGAACCTAGACACCATCAGGAAAAGAAGAAAGAAGATCGGGAGTGTAGCAGCGAATGGGGATATTTTTTTCTTTTTTTTAAAATTTCCTTTACGTCGCACCAATACAGATGGCTCCTATGGCGACGATGGGATAGGAAAGGGCTAGGAGTGGAAAGGATGCGGCCCTGGCCTTAATTAAGATACAGCCCCAGCATTTGCCTGGTATGAAATCTAGAAACCATGGAAAACCATCTTTAGGCCTGTCGACAGTGGGGCTCGAACCCACTATCTCCCAGATGCAAGCTCACGGCTGCGTGCTCCTAACCGCATGGTTAAGTCATCTGGTGAATGGGGAATTAAATGGTCAGTCTAATGTAGATAAAAATTTGGATCATTCTAGTGTACTTTCTGATGCCGAAAAGGCTCAAAAGGCACCTTAAAAACTGCTAATCAAAATTTAGAGTTAGATCCATTCTCAACTCAGCAAATTAGATATTTAATTTGCTGGAGAAGTAGGTTAGAAATACACAGGCATTTAATTATAGAGATAACTAACACCATAGTAAGATGAAGGCCGTAGCTCTTATTTCCATCTATGATTCTTTTTCTAATGTACCTTGCCGTGATATTTTAATTGTTATCTCTCAGTTTTTTAAAAGGTAGTGTATATAATTATCAGTTACCAAGTAATATGTTTCCTCTGGCACCATTCTGAGTACCAGCTGATCGGTACTGTGGAGTTCGCTTGCTCTAGTGCTGCCTGACGGAGTGCGCTTGAACTCGTGAGTCCTCACACTTGCTGTTATATTCGTCATTCCGGTACTATAAAATTTCACACTTTGGTTCATAGTACAATTCGGTATATTATTATTATTATTATTATTATTATTATTATTATTATTCTGGCTATAAGACCTTGGCAATACAATACAATGTGTATCTATTATGATGCGTGTGCTCCAAAAAAGATGGCCTACTGCAGCTTGCTTTGCAGATATAACATTGCTATAATAATTTGTTTCTAATTGTTAACCTATTTGTAACATGTTGTAAAGAGTTATTACTAAAAGTCATTTAAAAAATGTGTATTAAAATTTTAGGTGTGTTGAATGTTTGCTGAATTTTATGAAAAATAGATAAAATGTAGGAAGAAGAAAAATAATTTTGAATTTCCCTCCATATGATGGCCATGTAGCCAAAGACTTTCTAGCACACTGCAGTGACCCAAGGAGAGATGTTAGGAAGATGGCTACATGGCCATTATATTGAAAATAAAATAATTCAAAATTTTTTTTTTCTTCCTACATTTTATCTCTTTTTCATAAAATTCAGCAAACATTCAACATCCCTAAAATTTTAATACACATTTATAAATGACTTAGTAATAACTGGTTGATTTCTACCTGGTACACCTGCTTGTATAACAGAATTCAGAAAACTGGCTCAAACCGTTTTCAAATTGTTATTTATTTTGTTATAAATACGACTTTTTTAAGCATACCTTAACTTACAAAAACTACCTTAAATTGGGAATGGGTGGAGCTAGAGACCTCTGGTTTTCATTAATGGGTGGCATTTCTGCTGTCCTACTTTCAGCTCCAGTGCCAAAAAATGTATGTTAGCACAATGTTTAAGGCCTGTAGATGATTATCTGCTTTTGACAGGTGTCCTTAAACTTTTTGCCAGCACTGTAAATCTATTATTACAACATTCAGGAATGAACTTGAAAAGAAAGAAAAAAACATTTGTAATGAATATTAATGAAAATTGAAGAAAATAATGGTGAGAGAACCATAATCACATTTAGGTAATATAACATTTAACACTTACCTGTATGACATGTGAGAGCAAGTGCACATCTGCTGTGGGTCCTTTCACACGGTGTTAACTGGTTATGTCCTGGACTCGTGCTCAATTTATTCCAAATATATCCTGGATTTTCAGATCTAGTTTAACCTGCAGAGAGCCAGACAACTATATATCGTTTCGTATATACGCGTAAAGTGCCAACCACGATATATCGTTTGGATAGCACGCAATTCTAAACGAGTTTGTACGACTTGGGCAGTCAGATTGCAATATTTTATGTGTCCAGTCCATAGAGAACTGTCATTAGATTTTAACATCGCTAGATAGTGCGTAAATTCATTCGTTATCATGCATTGAATTTCTAAAGTCCGTGTTCATCTACGTCGTATGATCTCCATGCCGCGTGAGTAAAATGGCGACTAGTGGGAGAAGTTACTTTGTTAACGATGACGAACTGGCTGTATATCTTAATAATTTTTAGTAAAGAAGGGGATGATGAAGACTCGGATAAGGAAATCACTCTTCCAGCAAGTGAGGAAGGGAAAAGTAAAAGTGTTATTTGAAGTGATAACGGCGAGTTTTCTGTTAACACTCAACCACGTGCTCATTGTCAAGAGTGTAAACATTGAAAGTGGTAATGACCTTCTGATTGACAGTACCGACGATGATGGCTGTAACAATACCCAACAGCAAAAGTTTCATGTTTTCCGTGAAATTCAATTACCGTATTTCACGGCATAATTGTCGCCACCGCGTAATCGTCGCATCCTTTATTTTCAATACAAAAATCGGACTTTAAACCTTTAATTACATAATCGTCGCACGTCCAAATTTGTTCACTAATCTGGCTAAAAGGTAAATGGAACTGCAACGTAAGTTGCACATGAATGCGCAATTTAAATACGTGTATGGTTTATGGGCAATTTGGCAACACAGTCACGTTTGCGACATGTTGCACAACGTATAAATAAATAATACCGGTATATGTACGACGCATGGCTTACCGGTAGACTATCGGCAGTTTGACAACGTGGTCGCGAGACAGTGTACTATTTATTCACCACCTACATATTATGAGTTCCCATTTGAAATACGTAAGGCTGTAAGTTATCGCTTATCGGCAACGTCGCCAGGAAATACCGGCTAGGTAGGTTGAATGGACCTCGAACCAGCCCTCAGATACAGGTAAAATTCCCTGACCCGGCCGTGAATTGAACCCGAGGCCTCCGTGTAAGAGGCAAGCACGCTACCCCTACACCATGGGGCCGGCTCCTGTGTTATTGCGCACGAAGTGAAATCCAAGACGATAACGCAGATTTCCACGGAATTATTCAGCCGAATTATTTACGATGTCTCAGTTGTCATCGCTAGACTCTTATCTTACTACTACGTCATAAGTGTCCGGGCATGGGATGAAAACTTTTATCCAAGCAGTCAAGATAATTATTATCCAATGCTATTAAAGTTTTATTTTATAAACTCGTCAGTAATGAAATGTAAAATCATCAATAACTGGGAAGAAATATTAACCTAATTACCGTATGTTTAAAAGAAATTGAAAAAAATGAATGTTTGTTACTGACGTCTCGGAATACAGTCAACTATACAGTAGATTTACACCGCGCTAGCTAGAGCTCCGGTTTGCGAGCTTTGCGCAAGCGCAGTAGTGTGTCGCAACCAACGAGCTAAACTGATAAATTGTTGCATGCTTCCTTGCTGCCTAACAGTATTGGCTGCTCTGGAATGGACAGATCACAGATGCATTTATTTGTTTCAGATTTACGTGATTACTGTAGACATGTGTGCATGAGAATTTAAGTTTTTAATTTGTGTTTTGGGTGTTTGCAGAAATAATTTGTTTTAATAGTGAACAATTACGGAAAGTCATTTATATCGCAAAACATTAACGTGTGAAGCATTTATAAGCGATAATGGGTAAATATAGAAACTATTCTGCGGGCTTCAAGCTAAGCGTAATTGCCTTCGCTGAACAGCACGGGAACAGAGCTGCAGAAAGAAAATTTTCTGTGAGTGAAAAGTTGGTGCGTGACTGGCGGAAAGTAAAAAAACAAGCTAAAAAGCACAAACCCTTCTAGACGCGCGTTTGGAGGTCCTAAAACAGGGAAGTTTCCTATAATTGACGAAGAAGTGTTTAGGTACGTCAGTGAAATACGTAACAATGGCTGCAGTGTATCTATGAAATGTTACAAATTAAGGGACAGGGGGTAGCGCGCAAACACAACATACCAGTAACTCAGTTTAAGGCGACTCGTGGGTGGATTAAGGGGTTCATGCGACGACACAATCTGTCAGTGCGAAGGAGAACAACACTAAGCCAAAAGTTGCCTGCTGATTACACGGACAAGATTGTAAATTTTCACCGATTTGTCATACGTTTGCGCAAGGAAACTTCGTACTTGCTTTCTCAAATCGGTAATGCCGATCGGACTCCAATCTTTTTTGATATGCCTCGCAACAGCACTATTGCGCTAAAAGGATCACGGAGTGTATTAATGAAAACCAGCGGTAGTGAGAAGTTGCGATGCACGGCAATGCTAGCCATTACAGCTGACGGGAGAAAGTTGCTGCCTTACATCATTTTCAAGAGGAAAACGATGCCTAAGAATATACAGTTTCCCCGTGGAATTCATGTACGAGTGCAACCAAAGGGTTGGATGGACGTAGAACTCATGCTGGACTGGGTTAAAACTGTGTGGAATAGAAGACCTGGTGCACTACTAAAACAACCAGCTCTGCTTGTTTTAGTTTCCGAGGTCACCTCGTGAACGAAGTGAAGCAAATTCTCACTACAAATAAGACACGACAGATAGTCATTCCTGGTGGCCTAACATCTGCTTTGCAATCACTAGACGTACGGTATGTGTTAATAAACCATTTAAAGACCACTTACGTTGATTTTACAACGAGTGGATGATGAGCGGCGATCAGCAATTGACGCCCGCCGGAAATATCAGGCGTCCACCCTTGGACTTGTTATGCTCGTGGGTGAAGAAGAGTTGGGATCTTATACCACGTGAACTAGTCTCCAAGAGCTTCAAAAGGACTGGGATTTCGAATGCACTAGACGGTTCCGAAGATGACGCAGTGTGGCAGGGAGACGAAGAATCTGATACTGGTATTAACAGAGGCGAGGACGGCGCATCAGATAGCGAAACCTGCAATAGCGACACCGAAGGTTTGGAATAAATTGCGTACCGGTAAGTCCGCATTTCACAACAAAGAGATAATTTTTTGCAAGTGTAATATTTTAACTTTAATACTCAAATTAATGACAAATTAACTTAATACGTTCATTTTTATTTTCAGGTTGGAAAAACGTTCGCCGAATTGTTGCGAAAAATTATGAATTTTGTTTTAGACTATTTTAATTATTGTGATGTATAAACGCGAGTATTACGTGCATCTTAAATTTGTATCAAATACAATTTAGTTATAATTACATTTTTTTGAGTAATACAAATACTGGTATTAAATATTCATCGTATAATGGTCGCACCCTACAATTTTTTTCGAAAATTTTGGTATAAAAAGTGGGACGATTATGCCGTGAAATACGGTAGGTCAAGATGCAAAATACCAACCCTCACATGATTGATACTCCTGGCCTGAGACACGCCCCTTCATTAGACGCATACCTGTAGCGTATTTTTATTTTATTTTTCACGGCTCTGTTATGATTTCTCATATGTTTGTCTCTGTAGTTATGAGGTTCCATGTCTTGTCACCACATGCCAGAGCACAGCAGTGGCACCCGGTTACATTGATTGAAATGAAGGCTTTCTTTGCTGTTTTGTTGGAAATGGCTATAGCTAGAGGGCTGAGCATATTTTCTTACTGGGTACAAAATTCCCGTTATATTCCATGGTTTGGAAATATGTTCACATAAAAGATTCCAATTGATCTTGAGATTTTTTCATCTTGGTGAACAATGATAATCCATCACCATCTGGTCACCCTGACTACAAACAATGTGCCAGGTTCGATCCCATTGTTGGCCATGCCAATTGTATATTACGATACCACTGTACATAACTCTTAAAATACTAAAGATAAAAATGTGAAACTTTACATGTTTATTCATCTGAAATAGGACATTGCAAAGAAGTCATCAATATATATCGTTGAGTTAAATTTTCTGTTTTTCCTGTTTTGTTTCTGATTTTTAAATTTTGGTGTTTGAAAATTGTGTGGAAAATATTTTTTTCAAAATACCCAAGGGCATTTTAGTGTTTTAATTTAGTTCAGCAGTAAGAGTGTATTCTTGTTAACATTCAATTAAAATTTTGAAGTCATAGTTATAACATTCGTGAACTGTTGAGTCCAGAGAGTGAGAACATGCAAAATTCTCTAAATCTGTCTGGCACTCTTGGCATACTGTGAGCACCTGAGCCTGGCACTAAGAGGATTAATACTGCACCATTATGTAGGTGGTGTGTTCCTTGTACTTAATATACTCGGACATGTCTTCTGGTTCCTGCAATCTCAAATAGAGCGTCAGAATAGTATTTTGTATCTGGCATATACTGCTTCGCACAATTCCAGCCGTGTACACATCTTGGTTTGAAATATACGGATCATATATATATATATATATTCTTATGTGACCTTAAAATCACCGACAACATTCACATCCAGATTTTGGTTATCTTTATATTATTCTCGCTGATACATCACGCTTTACTATAACCTCTGCTTCCTTTGACTAGTATAAACACACAGTTCTTGGACACACAACTGATTTATACTATTATAAATCTTATTCAACCACGTCAATGCAAATGCTTGCATTCTTCTTTATTTCTCTTTTTTTTACAATGCAAAGGAATGTACGTCACCTCTTCTTTCTTCAAAGCAAAGTCAACTGCTGTTAATACAACACTAGAACATGACAGTTTTGCACGTTGCATCACATTTGACCATTAACACAAAATATTCTGGTAATAAATCAGTACTTTACTCTATTTTGGTATGGTAGGCTATACTATTTTTACAATATCCATGATCATCTATCTGGTGCTTAAAAACGTTTGCTTAGCATGCATGGAGTAGTTTATACCAAAAATTATCCTGAACAACTCTAATAAAAGTATGGGTCCAAGGAAACCACTCGCCACTACTATCGGTATTTTTCAGTTATCACAGTGGTGTTACATAGCATGCGATTGAATAGTCCTACTTCATCATGTTCTGAAGAACTTGGGCCTGTAATATTCTTTAAATGCACTGATTCACAATCACTAGTTGTAGATTTTTCTCTTAAATAGACCATCTCCATCATTAACATTTGACAGATAACATCTTTTCGTTATAAATATGCAAAATGGAGTTAGAAACATCATATACACTACAGTCTAAACAATACTTTCTAAAATTGCCTACAAATCTTGTCAATATCATAAAAATATAATTCACCCATTCATACATTTGCGTACACTTAGCACAATGAGACTGTGAGGGAAACACTGACAATCCTTTTTGCACTAAGCAGTTACCACATGCGTGCACACACACACAGAGGGGAAAAACAAACAAAAACAAAAAAGCCTAAACATTGCATGGTTGCTCACCAGGGAATAGGCCTTATCATGCATCACACACCGCATTCCTCATTAAATGGGTTAGGATCGCTTTAATCTAATTTAGTGAATATCATTGAATTAAACAAAGTTCTTTCCTTCTTCTTGTATCAGTGATGTGTGGTTTCTTTTTTGCACAGACGCTCACAGCGGACAGACTGGATAACAGAGTGCAAGCTGAACACAGAGACATTTGGCGTGGTAGCAGCTCGTCGTGGCAGTTACAGAGCAAGAGGTTACTATAATCGTGGCAACATGTATCGAGGGAAATACCGTGGTGGATATAGGAGCCAAGGAGGTAACCGTGGGAATAGCCGTAGTAATAATTCTATTAGTGGAGTTGGCATGAACAACTCCCAGTCTCGTCCAGTACAACAGCAAAGTAAGTATATGCAGAACTTTTGAGATTTGCTATCAGAGGATTGCTAACTATCTTACATAATTTTAAACTGATACAGAAAACTACGTCAGAGTGATTGTCTAGCAACATATTGAATTCTGATCCTTTTTCACCAAAGTGCAATGCATATTGGAAATTTGTGAAATTTTTTTGTGAAATAGGGATGACCAAGTGAGTAAAGATTAAATCAGAAACTTGCGTAGCTTATTCTATAATTTTATAAATTCATGATAAAAGATTGAGCCTGTAATTGTCAGATAGAGTAGAAGTCCGTTATAGCGTGAATTCATAACAGCGAAAAAATTACTCGCTATAACGGATTGTCGTTATATCCGATTTTTGTATAAAAGTCGGAAAACCCTTCATGCACATTAAAATCGGTATGAAACGGCAATCAGTTTGTTCAAAACTTGCGTTTCCGCAGATGTTATCCACACTACGGCTTACTTGTTTGTTATTTTTTGTAATCCGATACTACGTGAATGTGTGTGTTTAATTTTATTCTGAAAAAAATATAGTACCGTATTTCTCCGAATCCTTCAAAAAATTTAAATCAGGCTCAGAAAGAAGTTTGTAAAATCATATGAATGCCTTGTTTTACAGTAGGCCTATGCATTTTTAGACGCCGAAGATTGACTTTCGTCAAGCCGTTTTTTTTTTTTTTGTTGCGGCTGCTCAATTATTCTTTATTCCGCGGGTGTGAGGACCATTAACTTAACATTGGTATCATAATACCGAAAAGAACTCATTGAAAATTTTCCGGTAATACCTGTTCCATGCGTCTCTACAATGCAACGATCCATCAGGAAATTATTCCTTCTGTCTATAAAACTGTTACTTTTATTACGCAGCGTCGGATATAACCGGCTTCCGCTACACGCACGTCTCGCTTGTCGGGTTCGGCCAAATTCAGCGGCTAGCGATGTATAGGCCTAATCGCGAACGTTGAAAGTCAACAAACGAGTTTATTGCACCACGGTATGGCCATTCCGCCCTTGCGTTTTTCGTGCACATACCTCACAATTTCATCTTCTACTTCTTTAAATCGTCCTTGTTGCGGACCACTGAATGCATTTTTTGTACAGTACGCATTTTTTTTTAGCTCTTTGTCTTCACGCTAACGCCAAATATTGGCTTTAGTTAGGCCTGTGCCGTATTTTCTTGCGGCTGCACAATTATTCTACATTTCCGAATGTTTAATAAACATTAACTTAAAATTGGCACCATAATATCGACTAGAACCCGTTGACAAATTGCTGGCAATACCTTTTCCACGTATCTTTACAGTACGACTATCTATCACAAAAAATATTCCTGCTGTCTATTAACCTTAATTTTACTAAGTGTCATGTACAATAGACGCGTTATGACACTGTCACTGAGTAGCCATGGCTTTTCTAAGAATTCGAAGGGTCGCATGTTATGATGCCATTCTGCAGATTTGACAAACACACAGGCACTGTACAATCGGTTGTCGCGGCTAGCGATGTGTAGTAAAGAGGCGGTCGTTTATTGTCAACGAGTTCTGTGCGTGTGTGAAAAGCAGTGTGGTTACCGCGGTAGTTACCAGTGGTATCCATTAACTTACTGTTAGGCCGTGAATGCAACAACCCTTGAGTTTTCGCATATGATTCTGAGAAAAGAAAAAAGTTTTGGATTCGGAGAAATTCGGTATTACTCCAGAGATTTCTGTGGCAAACACCTCAGCTTTCTTCTTCAAACAGCGTCACCTAACCTAACCGTATATGTAGCCTATCATGAAAATATATTTGAAACGCATATAGAGAAATAACCTCCTCGCGAAAAGTTTACATGTAAATAGCCGTAACTAGACGCCATAAGGTATGAAATATCCTCTGAAATCAGTGATGTACTCTGCCATATCTTGAGGTGCTTCACATTCTTACTTAATTCCCGTATATAACATTAAAATTAAGATATCGTTAATTTGTCTTTAATTTTAGCGAGTTAACAACTGCTATCGGCCACGTTATTTACGCATTTATTATGAAAACGTGTTATCCTCTTTCATTTCGAATTTTCTTTAGAGAACAGCAATCGATGGGTATTACTAATCAACTCCAACATCGCCTGTGAATGTCAACGAGTGAGCTCGCAAATGCACAAAGTGAGAAAACTATACTGTACCGAAGATGATCGATCACATTTTGTTGCAAATGTTTCAGTTTTCTTATTCAAACAGCGTCACGTATCCTAACTTAACAGTACTATACGTATGATGAAAACACACTTAAAGCACCAATAGAGAAAGTATAACTTTCTCGCTATAAATTTTCATAATAGCCTTTCCGTAATTTAACCAGACGCGTCAAAATATAAACTAACCTCTGAAATCAATTAAACACTCTGCCATATCTCGAGGTGTATCCCATTCTTAATTGCAGTATTTAGCCTCAAAATTAAGCGGACGTTTAGTCGGCCTTAATTTTTAACGAGTTAACAACCGTTATCGGACACGTTATTTACGCATTTATTACGAAAATATGTTCTCCTTCATTTCAAATTTTCTTTACGGAACAGCTGTCGACGGGTATTACTAATCGACTCCAACATCGGCTTCGAATGTCGACGAGAGAAATTGCTAGTGCACATAGCGAGAAAACGATGCCGAAGGTAATCGATCGCATGCAATATCATCGCTGGGGTGCATAAATATCGGTAACGAAAAAAATCGCGCACGCTTAATCGCTCGTAATAACGGATGCGCCAGTGATAGGGTTCTCTCTGTAACCGAAGGACGATACACAGTTTAATATAGGAATTTGGAAGGGACAGAAAAGTCGTCGCTATAACGGAGTTCTCGTTATATGCCGTACTCGCTATATCGGACTTCTACTGTATTTCTATTGTGGACAAGGTCCAGTTTAGAAGAGGTTCTAGATAATCAAAACCAGAATAAATGCACAATTGTCATGTAGAATAAATGTAACAAATCCTTTCTAATATTTATTGTACAAACACTAAAACTTTTGTTATTTACATATGCGAGGGTCGAGTGATAAGTCATGGCAACTATTTTATTTCTCGTGAACAGGAGACAACACGGAAAATCTAAGATATGCATTTGGAAATATAGGGCATGTACTTATGCATAGTGCCTGAAGACAAATTCTGACTTCAGGAGATTCTCGTAGGAAAGTGACAGAACCTAGGCCATTGGTAAAGCTTGTTTTATTATGGTATAGACAGCAAATACACAGGGCTACATATAAAGGACAGGTCTCCACTGGTTACAGACCTTCGAAATAATCACCCAAGGTTTCCACTGTGCGTTGCCAGCGGTGGGGCAGGCGCTGAATACCATTCACTGCATGTATATCACTAACATGCGACACCTCTCTCCAAAATGCTGTTATGATGTCCTCTTTGTTAGTAAACCATTGTCCACGTAATGGCTTCTTGACTTTGCTTCCTGCAGCTCTGCATGGCATTGGCATGCATTTTTGCCGCGGAGAACTGCTATTTTAATATACGATCGTTGCTTCTGCTTGTGGACTTCCATTTTTGTTATGCTCTCATTCACACACTGCACTTGGGGGCGTGCTTAGACCCACACTGTTGTTTACATACACCATCTAGTGGCATCATACGCACATACATACCGTACGTTTCCAAATGCATATGTTAGATTTTCCGTGTTGTCTCCTGTTCGCGAGAAAAAAAAATAGTTGCCATGACTTATGACTCGACCTACGTATTAAATACTATACATTAAAAGTAGCAAAGAAAGGTGCAAAACGATTATACATATTGCAATATTGTGCACTTTACCTTAGTTTAACTTGCTTTCTGTGCTTTAAATGCACACTGAATAATGTGTCATTTCACTGTTTCCGGTGTGGGCTTGGAGGCATGAAAGTCATTCTCGCTGTGATTATTTTACCACACGAGAACTTTAAATCATTGCTAGTCTGGGATAAATCTTGAAAATATTTCAAGTGCTCAAAGGCTTTGCAATGTGTCTAAAGCGTGTGATTCTGTATGGCCTTATGAATCTCCCGACTCTATTCTTATACTTCTGTTAATGAACAATAAGTTGATCAATGTCTCTGAGATCCACTACAGATTCAATAGCCATGTATGTTGTTGTGTGGCCCTCAGCTTGGGTGTTACCAAATTTTATTTAATACTGGACTCCCTCAACTACTGAGGCAACTCTCATGGACAGGTTGTACTGAAAGCCTTAAATCAACATATGGTTAATAAGATATTGGAAGGGTTAAATATTACAGTAACCTAGGGAATAACATAATAAAACATTAAAATTCATTTAACTGAGAGGCTAGCTAAATTTCAAAGGTATAATAATAATAATAATAATAATAATAATAATAATAATATCATTAATAATATTTGCTTTACACCCTAACTAAATTTTTACGATTTTCAGACACCGTTTTGCCGGAATTTAGTCCCTCAGGACTTCTTTTATGTGCTAGTAAATCTACAGAAATGAGGCTGACGTATTTGAGCAGCTTAAAATACCATCGGACTGAGCCAAGATCAAACGTACTAGGTTGGTGTCAGAAGGCCAGTGCCTGAACTGTCGGAACCACTTAGCCCAGCAAACGATTCTAGTAGGCCAAGCAGAGGTTGTTGGTTTCCAATTCATCCAAGGTTCTTGGTTTTTTTCATTGGCCATCCCCAAAGGAAAACTTCACGGGGCATAAGATCTGCAATGTGAAGCGGCCATTCATGTGTTCCATGTCTGCCAATCCATTGACCTGAGAACTGGTCATGCAACCACTCGTGATCGTCATTTGTCAAATGTTTGGGCGAGTTGCCCGGGCTTGTCAATGTCATACACCTGTCATATGTTATGTACACGTTATGTTATGTGACCCTCTCAGACTGATTCTGTTGGTTCTGCATCCGGGGAGCCATCTGGTGATGAATAAATGTCCCATTTTCACTTCTATTATAACGTCTAAATTCAAAGCTCATTGTTTAATAAGCCTTTCTCGTGGACAGTCGAGATTTCTTCTGATGATATAGAGCAAAGATCTCTGCTAAACGTAAAGAATTTCACCTTATTTTCTTGACATGGCACAGCCCAAAAGCCTATATCATGTCTATAAGTACGGGCCATGGAAGCATCAATGGCATAGGTAGATCTTGGAGAATATGTACAGTCCGTAGCAAGATTATACAGAGCTGGAAACAGGTGGGTACCCTTGCATTTCACCATGACCTATGCTGATAGGATTAGTCTTTTCACCTCTACATTCTATTTGGATTGTATTTCCAACTTGCAGATCCATTATAACATCTGTTACTCGGCCAGTTGGCCATGCGGTTAGTGTCGCACAGCTGTCAGCTTGCATTTGAGTGATAGTGGGTTCGAACCCCACCGTTAGCAATTCTAGTTTTCCTTAGTTTGCCATTATCACACCAGGCTAATATGCTGGGATTGTACCTTAAGGGCACAGCCGCTCCCTTCAGACTCCTAGCACTTTCCTATCCCATCATTAAGACCTATCTGTGTTGGTGCGACGTTAAACTGTTAGTTTCCTGGGGACATGTAAATATAGTGGAGTCACCTGGATGTGGGTTGGTTGAGGATGTCAAAAGTCTTATGTATATTGAGGAAGACTAATTTAGTTGGGCAAAATTTCTTATAAGGAAATCGCAAGAGCTTTTTTGACTCGAATTGGGCCTTGTTCATCTGTATTGTTAAGCTAAAATAACCTATTAAACAAGACAGAATACTAATTATAACCAAGATATTTATAGTGGTCAAAAAGTCCTAACACAAAAATCCTAAATCCTAAAATATAACAATGTAAGGTAATGTCACAGAGGCGCAAACTATTACGGATGTCCGTAATTACGGATTTCAGCTCACGATTACGGCGTTATGGTTAAAAGGGGAAATTATTACAGAAAAGCTGACATTATCACAAAATCATTTTCTACAGAGAGAAAAAAAAGGAAAAATGTTCAGTCTTTTCAAGCATTTTTGCTAAATTCTCCTTGTTTCAGTGCTTGTGAGACAATGATACTTACTCGATCGTCACTTCCTTTTGCTGCCCATATGCTCTTCTCTGCTATAAATCCTTAAGTAATGTTGTATTTCTATATTAAGTGTATCAGACAGTTGATATAAAGAATTGAGGTCTACATTAAGTACATCTACACTGGAATCGTGTATGGTTCAGAATTTAAAGTTAAAAATTTCATTGTTCCGTATTCAAGAATATTACAGTTAAAATTGAAATAATTGATAAAAAGATTCAACCTATTCAGTACAAAAGAATAAGAAATGTAGTGAATTACATTCTTATTTAATAAGTAGAAGTGGTACCGGTTTCGACCCTAGTCCAGGTCATCATCAGTTGATTAAAACATGATAAACAATGAATAGGAAAAGGAGATAACAGATCAAGTACACTCCGGATCAGTAGAAGAGGTGATAAAATGTAAGTCACTTAAAAGAAAACGGTGCGTAATTTTCTGAGCGGCAGTATGGCACACGCAGTGTTAGGCAAAGTCTTATAATGTTTATGAATAGCGGAGAACGGTTAAATGAGCTAGTTTTTAAACACTGTCAGGCACAAAGTCATATCATAATCGAACACATATGAAGATCCATAATCGTTCAGGAGTTGAAGATGAGTAGATCTATTGAAGTGACTTGCCAGCTCCCGGTGATCAGCGCGAAATTTTTAACATCAGGCACTGTGGTTTCAAACGCCAAAGTAAAATGGAGAATAGGTTGATGATCCAGTAATTTTCTTCGGTTGCGGGAAAGTGAATATATAGATAGATATAATTCAATATAATTGAATAAGTAATTGTGCTCCTATAGAATTCTTAGAACAGTTGATGTGAAAACAACAATTGTGAAGAGAAAAAATAAAAAAGTGCAATACCGGGAACAAAAGTTAATGAAAACGTATATGCACAGTGCGCAATTTTTTAAAACTTAAAAAATTCAGGTCATGATTGAAGTAGTCGAAATCGGCGCAAGGCAGGAGTTGAGTATGAATGAGAAAAACCAAAATGAAGGTGGATATTTTTTTTAAGAGGAATAGTGGAATAAGAGAAGAATAAAAGAAATTGAAGTTAAATGGTGTTGAGGAAGGATAAGATAGGGAGATGGAGGGGTAGTTCAGGGTGGGTTAGGAGGGTGGGTTATTGGAGGTAGAAAATGTGGTTAGGAACTTTGTAAGGCATGAAAAATAGAATTGGGGTTTTGAAATTTAGAATTTTTGAGAAGAATTAGGAAGTCGAAAAGGATGTTGGGTTTTTCAGAAATGTTGTTTAAATTGAAATTAGGGTTGAAGTATTGATCAAGGTGAATAAAGCAATTTTCAGTAGTGTTTAAGTGGGGGGCCTTTGTTTATGATTTTAAGTATTTTCATGTCTTTTTCAATATTGGTGAAACTATGCTTGGAGTCTTGTATGTGTTGTCCTATGGCAGAGAATCTATTGTATTTAATGGCGTTGATATGTTCGGAGTATCTGATATTGAAGTTGCGGCCAGTTTGTCCGATGTAGGAGGAGTTGCAGTTGTTACATTTGAATCTGTATACTCCAGATTTAGAAAAAGCATTAGATTTATTTAGTGATTTAGAGTTGTGTAAAATATCGAAATTTCTATTGTTAGTTATAAAAGAAATTTTCATGTTGTGTTTTTAAAAAATATTAGTTATTTTGTAAGCATCTTGAGTGAAAGTGGAAAATGCAGTTGGTTTTGTTATGTCTTCAGATAAAGTGGTTTTAGGACGGTGTTTGAATTTGTTGTTTATGAAGGAGTTGTTAAAGCCATTTAATTTAGCGATGTTAAGGATGGTGTTCAATTCATTATCTAAATCTTTTTTAGACATAGGGGTGTTGAAGGCACGAAAAATTAAGCTGTTATAAGTAGCACATTTATGTGCTTGAGGGTGCGAAGAGTCTTGTCGTATTGTGGTTGCTGTTTGGGTTGGTTTTCTGAATATTTTGTAAGATAAAGGAGGATGTCTAGTGATAGTTAAGTCTAGAAAGTTAAGAGTTCGGTTGTGTTCTGATTCGAGGGTGAATTTAATGTTAGTCTAAGTTGTTGAGATGAATAAGTGTAGAGGCTGCGTTGGTTGATTCTTCATTTAAAATTACCAAAGTGTCTTCGACATATCTGGCCCAAAAGAGGATGTTGGAGAAATTATTATTGATTTTTGTGTTTTCTAAGAAGTCAAGGTAAATTTCAGCAAGAATGCCTGAAGCTGGTGAGCCCATAGCCAAGCCGTCTTGTTGATAAATGGTGTTATCAAAGGTAAAATAATTATTATTGAGAACCAATTTTAAAATAGACATGAAGTCTTGAATTTCAAGTTTACTTAGGTTACTGAATTTGTTTAGGTTGTAGTTTATTATGGGGAATAATTTGGAAATAGTTACTAGTTACTCTAAACACTGCACAAGTAAAGAGGCACACCCACATTTTAATTCCACCTTGTAGATATAAGGGCCCGGTTATGTCCAGTCCAACAATCTCGAACACGGCAGCATCCCGTACTCGACTGGATGGAATTGGAGGTCAAATAACTTTAAGATGTCTTTCACTGCGTGTCTTGCACATGACTCACTTGGACAAAACCGACCTGATAGCTTTCCGACCGTTTAAAATCCAATAGCGTTCCCTGAGGTTATTTAGCAGCATTTGCAATCCTACATGTCCTTGTATCTTGTGTTCCGTCACGATTAACCTCTTTACTACCTCGTGTTGTGATGGAAGTACTGCAGGCTGACGAAAGTCTTCATGGGCATCTCGGTAGGTGATCTTAGTTTTCAGCCTAATTATTCCTTCATGGTCTTGAAACACTTGAGCGTTCGCAGTTTGTTGTCCCTTAACCCAGAAAAGGAGTCCTCTTGAATAAACCGAACAACTCTTCTTTCTGCAGTGGCATACTCTTCCACAATTAATTCACTTCTCTGACGCAGATCTGTAGGTAAGCGGCTATTACGTATAAACCTTAGCAACCACCCCAACATGCGGACAATTCTTATAAAATTAGAGAAGTATTTGAAATACCAGTCCTTTTGGTTCTCTGAAACCAAACAGTTAACATTCGCAACAGCTGGGGATCTAACCTTTTCCATGTTGATCTTATCTTCTTTGGGATCATCATTGCAAGCAAACCACATTCCTGATGATTCCTTCAACCATGCAGGTCCCTCCCACCATCTAGAAGCAACGAATTGTTTAGTTTTGCAGCCCCTGGAAGGTAAATCTGCAGGGTTCAGTTCCCCTGGGACATACTTGTAAAATTCACAGTAAGTGATTTTCCTAATTTCATCAACTCGATTTCTAACAAAGACTGTCCATTTGTCTCCCCTGGTAATCCACGCAATAAACTGTAGTAGAACTGCTCCAGAACAAAGTCTTCACATTTTTCCATCCCAATCCGTCCAGAACTGACTTTGCAAGCCTTGCTCCTATAGTTGCAGCCATAAGCTCCAAACGAGGCATAGAAATCTTCTTTACAGGAGAGACTCGTGTCTTGGCCGCCAACAGATGAAGTTGAACATTGTCGCTTGCCTCTTCCCTGAGGAAAACTACTGCAGCATATGCCTTTTGACTGGCATCACAAAAGGTGTGTAAAGTGCATTCCTCTATATTCACAGGTTTCTGTACCGATCGGGGGATGCCAATTTCTTCTAATTGAGGGAGTTCTTCATACCACAACAGAAATTCTTTCTTGATAGTATCGTCAACTTCTGTATCCCAGTCAAATTCCATCTTCCACATTTTCTGCAGGAGCAATTTAGGACACAACATAACAGGGCAACTAAAACCTATAGGGTCAAACACTTTGTGAGAGATCGACAGGATTGTTCTCTTGGTAATGGGTCAAAATGAAAATCTCTAATCCAACTCACGTTAACTTTGAGTTCATCACTTTCTTGATGCCACAACAAACCCAGTACTGCAGAATAAGTTATCATGAGCACTCTTGACACTTTTCATTTGTCCATTCCCAACACCTAAGCTCGAATTTAGCCTTTGCCGTGACTTTGACCGATTCTGACATTAATGCATTGAGTACAGCTTCAGTGTCCACACTAGAAACAGCATTATCAACATAAAAACTGTGCAGTAACTTTTCTTTAAGAGAATGATTTGAATCCTCTTTTCTCAATAAGTGGTGTTCGATTACAGATCCTAAGAGGAAAGGACTACACTTTACACCACAAACCACTCTTGCATGCCGGAATACCCTAACCTCCAGTTTTTCATAACAGTTCCACCATAAAAAATGGAGGAAGTCCCTGTCTTCAGGGTGAATACCAATCTGTAAAAATGCTCTTTTAATATCAGCAACCACTCCTATTTTCTTTTCTTTAAATCTTAACAGCACATTTGGGATGAGTTCAGTCAGATTTGGACCAGTTTCAAGACATTGATTTGAAGATGGAGAACTGCCTAGTTTTGCTGAAGCATCAAAAACAGGTCTGATTCTGGTAGTTGCAGTTTTCCTTTACAACTGGTCAATGCGGTAAGTAGTGACAACAATGAACACGTTCAGATTCAGGCACTTCTTCTATAATTCCCTCAGCCAACCAATCTTCAAACACTTCATTGTAATCTCGAAAAAGGTCTTTGGATAATTTCTTCCTCATCGAACCCAGTCTTCTTTCAGCAAGATTCAGGTTTGATGGCAAGACGGGATGCCTCTCAGTCCAAGGCAGCCGAACTTGATATCGACCTTCTTCTGTGCGATGAACACTTTGGAAGAAATGATCTTATACTTCAATTTCTCGTTCCTTCTTAGTAACTTTCTCTACAGGGTCCGAAATGCCTTACATCCAACCTCCACAAATCAGTAATACTTGCCTCTTTAATAAACATGGAAGTTACAAGCAAGCCTCCATTTTCTTCACTTCTCTTGGTATTAGGAATCTTTCCCATTAAAGTCCAGCCTAACATGTGTCTACTGCAACTAAACCACACAACAGTACTTCTCTTCTTCCCGTTAGAAGTTTGCCAGCCACGTCTGCACCAATAAGTATTTCTATAGGCCCCAAACTTTTCTCATTATCAGTGATATCTATCTTCAATTTCTTCATCTCGTTCATCCAATCCCCTTCCGTAACATGTGAAATGTCTCCACAGATAACTTCTTGGTCTAAAGCCTCAAAATTAAACCGAAATTCATCGTTCAGGTCCCCTACACGCATCCTGTAAACTTCATGCTCATTCCGTTGTGTTGTTACACCACCAAAAAGAATGTGAGATGATCTCCTTTCGCAGTGAAGTGTAACCCATCTTTAAACCCGTCTTCACAAAATGTATGACTGCTGGGAGCCCGTATCCACTAAAGCACGAACACATTGTCTTCTTATCAGATCTTACATTTACACGAAGAGTTTGTAACAACACCTTGGGTGAAGTGTCAACATTTGCCAATGTGACTTCATGAGTTGCATTTTCTTCATTGTTGCTAACTGCTTTGGGGACAACATGTTGTTTTTCTAACAACTGTCTGCACATTAAAACATGCTTTCCATCACAAATTATACATTTTATGTTTTTTGCCTTACAATTCTTTACCATATGCCCTGATTTCAGACACACGAAACACCCCTTTTTCCTTAACAGTTTCTGTATACTTTCCATTGACATTTTTCCAACGGAGAAGCAATCTGTACTGGTATGATGTCCCTCACAAAACACATTTGTCATCCGTACATTGATTCGATGTTAATAACCCCATAGCTGTAAGAATGTTGTCGTCTGAATCCTTCCCCTTGTGCTTCAGTTTTTCTTTTGCCCCTTCACACTTTAAGTCAAACCCAGATGTAGCAAGGTTTATTCTCCACCTCTGACTTCAGGGATTTCATTAACCCCTCCAGACGGTCTTTCGCATTTGTAGCAGAGGTGAATGGAATACTGCGTTGCCAAATTCTTAATAAGTCTTCGGGGAGGCACGATTCAACAAGGGGAAACATAGAGGCACACTTGTCCGTTTTGACACCAAGCCATTCTAGTGACCTCAACTGTGTTTCCAACTGATCATGAAGTTGAGACAATGCAATTCTGGATTTGGATTGCGAGGCCTTGTGTAAAACTAACCTCAACAGTTCACGTACATAAACCTCCACAAGATCTTCTTGGCCAAAACAAGATTTTAGGCTTTCAATTGCTTTGCTGTAATTTATTCGTGTTTGGCGGGGGGGAACTCTCAACCACCTGCCTAGCACGTGATCCTTTTACTGTTGCCTGTATTTAATATTGAAATTTATCCTCCACAGCTATTTCGGGATCTTCATTAATTTTTGAGAACTGACTCCAGAATGGTAACCACTCCTTTAAATCCCCTCCAAAAGTGCGGAATTCTAACTTTGGCAACTTATTTCTTGGTTTGTTGGTTGCTAGACCTACTAGCAACACTACCTGCTTCATATTCGGTTTGTTGAACCTGTATTCCCGAAATACGCAATTTAAGGTCCAGATACTTTTTCTGATACTTATCAGCCCCTTCCATTTCCTTGTCAATATCAGCCTTGTCATCGTCTAATAACAAATCGAGCACTTTAGAATCTAATTCGTTCAAAACTGCTATCTTATTTTCTGACAAGGTGGGTAATGATTGAAGTTGCGTAATATTAACATTTCCCTCTTCAGTCAAATCACTAACCTGTTTAGTAGTTTTCGTAAACGAAGTCCTTTTCAACAATGATAAAGGTGTTTTAATTTATTCCACCTATTCAATACTTATATTATCACGTATAGTTGTTACATAATTAAATTCTTAGTTACATGGGACATGTTTCGCCCTCAATTAAGGGCATCTTCAGCCTAAATACAATAATCAAAAATACAACTAAATAAAAAGTGGACGTTGTATTTTTGATTATTGTATTTAGGCTGAAGATGCCCTTAATTGAGGGCGAAACATGTCCCATGTAACTAAGAATTTAATTATGTAACAACTATACGTGATAATATAAGTATTGAATAGGTGGAATAAATTAAAACACCTTTATCATTGTTGAACTGTTAAATTTTCAATACGGACCTAAAATGAGGTTTATAACATGTAATAAAACGAAGTCCTTGTCGCTCTCCTATGTTTCAGTAATTTATCGATGCTGTCGCGCTCCATAGTCCGCGTGGGTACGATGATTCTTCCTTCAACTCGTAAATGTCCTGTCACGGTCGCCACTAAATGTTGTGTAATACCATTACACGCAGGAACATATTTAAGGAAGTCTTACAATTGGTTTGCACTGAATTTAATGTTGAAAACACTTCTTTATACAGCTCACATCACTTTACAAAAACATAGCAGCCATTACTCCCTTTAACTGTTTTGTTTCTTTAAGTGTCCAACAGGTGGCACTGCCAGCAAATGGCTGGCAGTGTCGACAGCAAAGTCTGATGCAACATGGCCATTACCTTATAAATGTTCTGCTGACCGACGAAAGAGGCGGCCCCGCCTCCTGCCTTAACACACACACACTCTTATCAAGATGGTGATCAATTGACAAGGAAACATGAAAATCCGCAGTTTATATACCCTCAGGGAAGGTTCGAGGTCGTTCAAGACTAATCAGGACACACCCTCTTAAATTTTATTGGCAGATTCAAAGTGAACAAGAAATGGGAGATTGGTTGAAAATTACAAAAATTTGTGATTGGCTAGATTCAAAACAGGCGGAAAGAAAAGGAAGTATTGCCAACCCAAAAATAAATGAACATAGATCAGTTATGGAAAACCTAGGAATATGAAACTTCTGTAAGTTCTTTCACCTAATGTCCGGCTCCATGGCTAAATGGTTAGCGTGCTGGCCTTTGGTCACAGGGGTCCCGGGTTCGATTCCCGGCAGGTCGGGAATTTTAACCATCATTGGTTAATTTCACTGGCACTGGGGCTGGGTGTATGTGTCGTCTTCATCATCATTTCATCCTCATCACGACGCGCAGGTCACCTACGGGTATCAAATCGAAAGACCTGCACCTGGCGAGCCGAACATGTCCTCGGACACTCCCGGCACTAAAAGCCATACGCCATTTCATTTTTTTCACCTAATAATAATAATAATAATAATAATAATAATAAAAAATAATAATAAAAAATAATTTACTCATTCGGGACAGATATTTCCCGTTTTCCATTGGAATCAACATCTGTATCAATTCACACCCGAGAAGCAGAGAGGCTTTGCCAATTTTCCGATCACTAGAAGTTCAAGTTTTTCGGTTCCTGTCATTAGTTCCCAGCTTCAATGTAACCCTTTCTATACTTAACTGTTCCTCACAAACCACAAATGCTGTATTGCACAGTTAATGTTGCACAAAATTAGAGTTGCAGAATATTTCCTTGCTTCAAGGGAGGAAATGTTTGCTTCGGGAAATCTAGAAATTTGTGTAATAGAGAAGTAAATACATGTGAAAAATAGGGCAAACGGCCGGAAAATTTCCATTACTTCGAGTAACGGAGGTTTAGGATATCCAGGTTCGACTGTGTTATTCGTATGTATTTGTCATAAATGGGAGTCATTAGGTACATTTTCTTGTAACCATTTTTATGTTTTCTGGTTTAAGATTTTAAATTTAATGGTCAGTTGACATTGTAACAGATATGTATGCCTTTTATCCTGTCCTTTTTTCACTTACACCGTGGCACAATATATATGGCGAAATCCAAGAATTAAAAAATCTTCCTATTTTGATTTCTAAAAGTTGGTAGCTATGCAATTGCAGTGCATGGCTGAGATGGCAGTGAAAATTACGTCACTTAGAATGACAACACGCCGGTAGCAGGGAAGTTGGCGGCACAAGGCGATACTTCAAATGAAAGCCGTGATCAGGTTTAATCATGTTTACTGTGTGGTAGACCTACTGCTCAACTGACAAATGACTGGCCGTTAAGTTATTTTGTATCAATATTGCATAATGCGATACTTTTCTCTTTCCTCTATGGGGTCAGATATTGAGACAAATCTTTGTAGTGAGTTTTTATGACCGTATGCCCTTCCTAATAACCTCATCAGAGGAATTAATGAGATGAAACAAATTATGGCGTGAAACGATTAACTAAAACTAACTATATACTGACTTAGCAAATGTCGTGGGATAGTCACCTAATAGCGTGTGGGGCCTCCTCTGGCCCTGCGAACTGCAGTGTGACGCCGTGGAAGTGAGTCGACAACTCCCTGATAATCCTCTGGATGCTGCTGACACGAAATCGTTTGCAGAGTGGCCGCCAATGCTGGTCTAGTTCGTGGGTGCAGGATCCATGGCACAGAGCCTGTGTTCCAGGATATCCCAGATATGCTTGATAGGGTTCATATCGGAGCTCATGGGTGGCCATGGCAATCGTTGGACCTCCGCTGCATGTTCCTGGAACCATTCCCGGGCGACGTGGGAGCGATGTGGCGGCGTGTTATAATCTTGAAACACCGCAAAACCGTCTGGGCACTGGAAGGCCAAAAATGGGTGGAGATGGTTTCCGAGCAGCTCAACATACCGCGTACCATTCAAAATCTCTTCCAGAACAACTAGCGGGCCCATTCCATACCAGGAAAATGCACCCCAGACCATAAGAGACACCAGTGCCCTGGACCACACCTTCGAGGCAGGCGGGATCCATCGCTTCATATGGTCTGCACCGTACACTGTGCCTCCCATCGGCATGGTGCAGTTGAAATTGTGATTCGTCAGACCATATCACGTTACGCCATTGTTCCGGTGTCCATCCCTGGTGACTGGCGACAAATGCGCGTCATCGTGTCCGATGACGTTGGGTTAACAGTGGCACCCGTGTGCGGCGCCGGCTCCCATACCCCATAGAACCAATGTTTCTACGGATTGTCAACTGGGAGACGTGTCTAGCACGGCCTGTGTTGAATTGAGCTGTGATTTGTTGCACGGTTTTCAGTCTCACTATTGACAATCCGTCTTGGATGTCGCCGGTCACAGTCATCGAGGGTGGCTGGTCGTTCGTCTGTTGTGGACGGTGACACCTGCATTCAACCATTCACGATACACCCTGAACACGGTTGATCATATGAAGCTGAATTCCCGCACCACTTCCGAAATTGCACTTCCCATCCGTCGGGCACCGACCACCATACCCTGCTGGAATGGGGTCAGTTCAGGACAACGTTCCATGTTACACCTGTCACATGCACAGCCACTGCTCACAAGGTCTTCTATACAACTGCCGCTGGCGCAGGGGGCGTGTGGTGCGCAGAAAACACACCTGAGCATCAGTACTCCGCTATCCCATGACATTTGCTCAGTCAGTGTATTTACTTTATATTGCACCGATCCTCGGGGAATTATTTTTCTGCACCATATTGGGCGATCAATCCAATGCTCTGGCCATTTCCCCATCTATGCTTATCATGTCTTCGGATCGAATGAACAGACCAGTGCAATAAAATATGTGAAGGTAAAATGTCGGCAGCTATCAAAGTTATCATACATCGTATAGTGTTTAACTTATTGTGTCAAAATCATTTTCAACCGACGCAGTAATACCATCTCTTCGACTCATTGCACTCATCAAAAGATTTTCTAAGTTGCTACGCGACACCTCTCAGGGATTTTACTACGCATCACTAAAAAAATAGTTTTTTTACGTAGGGTTCAACCAGGAACCCATTTCTTCATACGCGATTCACCCATAATATTCATCTGTCAATGTCAATTCTCAGTTACTGTCTAAAAATCAGTCTTTCAATTGCTCGTTAACCATGCAAGTTCAACATAAACTTATCTACTAAAATCAAATTAGTTAACTTCAGTAATATCCTTTTTTATAAATTCTAATTTATTCATGATCATGAATTAATAAAAGAAAAGAAAATATAACTTTCTATAACAAATATTCATCATGCTTTTCTTGAAATATATATCGCCTCTTTAAAGGATTCGATCATTCTTCCATCAGAATAAATATCTTAATCGCCTCATGAAAAAAATAAAAAAAATAAAAGAAAAGTTTGCCTATTTTCTTAAATTGTAGCTGTTAAATGAATTAAATAAGTTAATCAAATCAAATAATTCAATAAATGAAAACAGTTAAACGCATTGAATAAATTAGATAAATCAAACAAAACAAACTTGTTCTCAGTTCTGAATATTCTTATTTTCATTTCAGATACCAATTTCATCTTCATGCTTCTTGTAAAAAAAATTATTTATAACATCGGCAATGTCAGCAAAGTCCCAAAGCAATAGCTCTGTTCGGCTATATTAATTATCTTTCATAAAAAAAAAAAAAAAAAAAAAAAAAAAGTTTTGTCATGTCATTTATATGTAACCATCTAGTATTCTAATATCTCTGGTAGGTACTATATGATAAGTTATTAATGTTATACTATCAATCGATGTATCTGACGTGCCTCAAATTCGCACCCGGGTCCGAATAATATTTCATAACATCCCTGGGAATACAGCTGGTGACGTATTTCATTTGCTTATGGCAGAGAATAAAATTTAATAAGACGTTTCTTCCTTTAAAATATGGCTTCATCCATAAATATCAAATAACATTCACTACCCCGTTTGGAATTCTCCAAGAAGACATCAAGTTTTAGCCTTACTTATACTTCATTTATACATTGTATTTTGAAGACAGTTTTCGGTTACCCTACCACTACACTATGTTACGTGACGTCGTATAATCACATATATTTAACCCAAAAGTACCACATTTCATTCTAACTGTCGTGCCGCACACATCAGATAATATTAATGGTTAGTAACAAGTCATAATTACTACCAACAACTCTCAAATATGGATACACCCTTCCATATATCATTTGAAAATATATCATAATGCCATACTCAAATTCACATGCATCTCGACGAATACTCACGTATGTTCTCTACAACACATTTCTCATAACCTTATCTACCAATCACTTTTCTCGCGGCAATAACATTAAAACACTCCATACAAAAACTACGATGTCGCATAAATGGGTTAAATTTCAGTCATATTACCACACAGTTATGTTATTCTCAAAAATAAATACATATCTGAACAACCTAAGTTCATATTTACTTACATGTAGTTGTAGTGTAGCGGTAACCAAGTTTAAATCATTCATAAACAATCTTCTTCTTTCTATCTCACGGTTGCAGTTTAAAACATTAAATGCATAGTTTTATATTAGCACGAAAGATCATCTAAAACCTCTGCAGATACCAGTATAAACATTCCTACATAATGGCATTGATTTTACATTATTGAAGATTACTTATGTCCATACGAGTCAATGAATCACATTAAACTCTTTGCGAAGATACTGCCAATTGGAATTTTATCTCGAAGATATAACTATAACCTTCACACTACGAAATCATAACTAAAATTTACACATTACATCTTTCATTCATTACTACTGTGAATAAATAACAAATCTTGGGACTTAGCTTTCAGTTGCCGATGTTATTGGACTGGGCTCGGCTTCGTTGCTGTCATTCATAGTCTGCTGGCTGGCACTAGACATCTATTGCGTCATGACTGGGTACAGGAATGCAGGTTCAGGGTAGCAAACTCAGCTGAGCGGCTTCCGTCAGGTTGTCAGATCCATCTCCAGTTTAGCTCCTCATGTTGGCGGCGATGAGTACATGCGACAGAATATTGAACATTGACATTAGGATATATATATTATTCAGGATCTAATTCGTAACTCTTTCTACAGGTAATCCAAATCAGAACTTCGATAGAATTTAGTGACAAGACTTTAAGAATATAATCTAGTCAGCTCTCAATTTCACTGTCGTTAATATCTTCAGTGTATATATACTCCTATTTCGTTTAATGCAATACGCGAAGTTTGAATTGGAGTTACGGCCACTGACGAAGTGTTTAAACTTCTTCTTTCCTGATTTTAATTACTTAATCTCTTTGGTATTACGCTAGATTTTGGAGTGATCCTTCAAAATTCGCTTGAAGTACTAATTCTCCAGCTAAATCTTCCTTCTTCTGTATATGGCGGTTTCTTCTGCGTAGAAAGTCTCGTCCCGTTGCAGTGAAGTTTTTTTTTAATTATCCAACTCTATTTTTAACAATCCTAAAAGCATTCTATTTTTTTCTCATCACGGCCGCATGGATTCTATCGGTCCGTACTGCAACCCGACAAAGATAAAAACAGGAATGATAATAAAACCCCATAAATATAACCAAATGTGCACAAGAAGCAAAATACTTACCATCGAGCAGGAGCAGTATTAACAAAACCAGCGTGGAGGGCACAGAACATAAGGGAAAGGACTGGATCGAGCTAACTACTTGAGGGGTTGCCAGGTCAAGATTGCTAAATGAAAGCAAGATTAATGTTTAAATAACTTGAACTTTACTTAAAATTAGGAAAAATTTAAACAGAATTTAGGAATGAAAACTGTAGAACAAATAATAAATTTGTAAATAATGTCTTTCAATTATAGGTAAAAATAAATTTTTAAAACAAAAATTACCATGAGTGCGCACTCGGATAACAGCGTAAAATAATTTTTATGTAGTAATAAGTAAATAGAAGAAAGATAAAACTGTAATAATTCAACTCATTAAATTAGGAGACGAATGTCTATTTTTAGGATAAATAAAATCGTGAAAACACACTCAGATTACAACCTACAGTTTGCCTTAGAATAAATGAATGACAAATGTTAAAACGGATCCGTGCATTAAATATTAATTACATAACTGGCCAGCTTTTCTTGGTGAGTAAGTATACTACAATTAATCACAATAAACTGGAATTTGCTTCCGGAACCAGTACACAAGGATTTCAATCACCCCGAAACACGGAAACACACTCAATATTTAAGGCAACGATAGCAGACCCAAAAAAGGGTTCCACACGTAAATAATTGAAAGGACACAAGAGAAAATCGCACGAACCCGAATAAAAATATGTCTCAAATAAACTACAAATTACGAAGGGAAACGCTTAAAATTTCAGACAACAAAACAATGGTACACACGAAGCATACAGCTTCCCAAAACCGAAGCCAACATCCAACTTAAGGAGACAACAGGCAAAGCCCACACAAAATTAGCGTACCGGAGATAAGATAAAAACATGGCACGCAATAATGAAAAAAGAAGGAAAGAAAAACGGACGCGAATAATCTGAGGAGGGCAAAAGTATCATCAAGAAATAGGGAACAAATTCCAGTTTATTATAACCAGAATATTACAATAATTATGTATAGTCTTTTAAATTTAACATTTCTTCCAACCAAAATATTAATAAAGGATTTAAATGCCGGTTACACAATTTTAATTTTAGGAGGCCTTGGAAAACGGTAATGGCCGAATAAGACCGGAAATAAACTATCCCATTAAGTAATTAAACAATGAGCCATTACGAAAACAATACTAGTACTTAACGTCTTTCAAAACGTTGTCAACAGTCCATCGGATGCCACAAATATGAACCAAGAAATGTAAAAAGTAATCCACCAACAAAATTAATAATAATAATAATAACTTTAAGGAACAGAAAAAGGCAGCACAACGATAATCTCAGTTAAATTAAAGTAATGGAATAATAGGTCTCTCACCCGCGCATATACCATGTTCCAGAATTACTCCATAAGAATAATTTGGATATAGAACATTACCAAAATCACATTAAGTTACATTTTAATATTTAGCAGATACAGTTTATATCATTAAAATGTCCGATGAAGAAGAAAGTCCAGCATAATTTAATGAATAAACGGTGGTCGCCAGGTCCATAAACTATAGGCCTAATTTCAATTACAGTAGCGGAGTAGAGACGAAGTAATATTAACAGCGTTGCCAAAACATTTCTTCTAATATAATAGTTGTCGCAGATAGCTTGATACACACGTTCTTCTCCAAATAATCCGGCAGCAGAACAGTTTCGAAACAATTAAGTAGATACTTGTACTTACATTTTTGGGTGTCCAATTTAATATACTGTAATCCAATAGCTTACATTCTAGCTCATTTTGTAATGAAGAACCCTCCTTCAGATAGTTCGGTCACACTAATATTAAAAAAACAGTAAATATGAAACACACAACATTATTTCGCTATAATTCAGGCAATGCCTTAATTAACGAGGCTATTAGCCTGGTTTATCAAACTCCACTCCAACAACTTTCAATCGCATTTTGTACACAACTTCTCCAAACGCGTCCATCTTGGCGATCTGCCGGGAACAGACTGGCGTTCAGTGCAGTCAAGCTGCGGGTCGCTCAGTTGAACATCGACACTGCGCACGCTCAAGTCTAAAATTTGGTTATTGAGCCAATCAGAATTTCGAAGCAACCGACGTAACAATGGGAAGAAGATACATTTTAAATCGCCACAGTTTCAGGCACATAATTTAACGGCAACGCAAACAATGGCCGAGAATTGCAGATAAAAGCCCCCCACACACAAATGTATATGTCCAACAATGAGGGTATCGTAAATTATTGTCTCTCAATTTCACTGTCGTTAATATCTTCAGTGTATATATACTCCTATTTCGTTTAATGCAATACGCGAAGTTTGAATTGGAGTTACGGCCACTGACGAAGTGTTTAAACTTCTTCTTTCCTGATTTTAATTACTTAATCTCTTTGGTATTATGCTAGATTTTGAAGTGATCCTTCAAAATTCGCTTGAAGTACTAATTCTCCAGCTAAATCTTCCTTCTTCTGTATATGGCGGTTTCTTCTGCGTAGAAAGTCTCGTCCCGTTGCAGTGAAGTTTTTTTTTATTATCCAACTCTATTTTTAACAATCCCAAAAGCATTCTATTTTTTTCTCATCACGGCCGCATGGATTCTATCGGTCCGTACGTCTAACTCCCGAAACCATGGCCTGTCTGCATCGCCAATTTAGCATTTCTCCGACATGTTACGGCTTCTTTGACTTTCTGCACCCGTATTTTATTATTTTGATAACCACGGCCCCTTTGATTCATTGTGTCCGTATATATTTTTTTTTAATGTATAGCCCAACCAAGTGAATCTTCTCGCGTGCATGGCAAATTCTAACGCCGTATGACCTCGTTTATCTCGTTATCAGGACGATGAAATGGTACAATATATAGGCCTGAAAGGAGTGTTCCCCATATGTCTTTTTACACTTAGAAATACTGCCTTCCAACGAAAATGAATACATGCATATATTCATGAGTTTGCTAAAGAATAGTGTAGAATGTTTACATGTACAATTTATAGCTCTTTATAGCCTAGAAGTCGTGCTCACTGCACAAAATTTGGGGTTTTCACCCCCCCCCCCCCCTTTTACTTTTTTTGGCTGAAAAAGTGCAAGGGGGGGGGGGGGGAATTGGTCTGATACACGAGTAAATACAGTATTAGAGTTCCAGGCAAGTTTGTGAAACTTTACTGAAACTCTATATTGCAACTGTTGATCAATGATCCCTTTTGTAATGTTTCAGAGAGAAGAGAGCAGATGGTGATATGTCACCGGTTATATTGATCAAACTTCACCTATGAGTACTGACCTTCGTGTTTTTAGGGATTTAGGAACTTCTTATGGCTACCAAGGCTATTTATTTCCAAACATACTTTCTTTCAATGTCTCATTAGAACATGGTCAGGACCCGGTGCATTGTCAGCAATAACGTTAGCTGCAGCTGAGACTACTTTTGTCTGTAGTGGTATTACGTGTCCCATTTAAAATTTCTGTCTTGACATCTGATACTGATGGATCACATACGTCTCTCAATGTCGTTGGGTTCTGAGAACTGTTCAGGGTAATGCTGATACAGCTTGTCTGTATTTACGAGGGCAGATCAAATATAAACGGGAATTCTTTTAAAAATTTATTGCATCAACCAGAAAAATATACTTATTGAGGTAACTTTTCTACATAGTTTCCTGCCTTCGATGCACATTTTCTCAATCAGATTGGTAAGTTTTTGATGCCGTTCTGTTAGAAGAGGGATAAGTGCGGAGCCAGTTGCGCACAAACTCTTCTACACTTGCATAATCATCGAACCGCTGTCCTCCTAGGTTTTGTTTAAGTGGTTTGAACAAATGGTGGTCGCAGGCGATAAATCTGGACTGTACGGACGTTGTTCCAGAGGTGTCAAGTGAATTTCCTCCATCTTTTCCCGCTGTAAAACGGCAGTATGTTGCTTTGCATTGTCATGGAGAAAAGGCAGCGGTAATAGGCTGCTTTAATTGCCCTTTGTTTGTGTAGAAAATCCACCAGCAAAACTCCCGCAGACTCCCAGGAAACGGTTGCAAGCCCCTTTCCAGCAGGTGGGAATGTTTTGGCCTTGACCGGACCAGCTTCGTCTCTTCGCCGGCACTTCATGCTTGCTTGCTTGCTTTGACTCTGGGGTGTAATCATGCACCCAAGTTTCATCAAGTCACAATACGATGTAAGAAATCCTCTCCTTCCTCCTCGTAGCGATGCAGGAGTCTCTGACAAATTTCCTGGTTTAAGGATTTTTGTTACTAGTTGAGGAGTTGCGGAACCCACCTGGCAGACAATTTTCTGAAATTGAGTTTATCTCGGATGATAGTTTGAACACTTCCGTGACTTATTCCTATGGCTAAAACAATTTGCGAAATATTTATTCGCTGATCTTCACCAATAATGTCATGAATGGCAACAATATTGTCTTCAGTGATGCTTGTCCATGGTCTCCGTTCATGAGGTTCATTTTCCACAGCTTTTCTTCCTGCCACAAATTTTTTAGCCTGCTCATACTACAGTCTGTGAAAGTGTTTCTCCCCAAACTGTGCACAGAGCAGTCTCAGAATTTCGGAAGGTTTGGTGCCCTCTATTGCGAAAATTTTGATAATTATGCATTACGCAGCAGATGTGCACCTCTTGCTCACACATGGCATACTGAAGCAGCCCAGCTCTCCACCGTCCTTCACGCGCGCAACCTCCTTCTCCACACACCTCCACCAACATCCTGGCAAAGCCCCGCCTCAGAATCATTACTAACAGCAGCGGTGCATTCAAATTCCCATTTTTATTTGATCCATCTTTGTACATTGCAGGCTACCCTAGTGGTATCAAATACTCCCGTAACAGCCTTTCTTAATTGTAACAAATTCTGTTAGTTGATACAGGTACCTTGCTCGTTGCTTCTTTTTGGTTCTCATTCTAGTTTAGTTGAGGCCTAGTACCTTCTCTGGTTGACATATTGCTTTCTCTTCCTAGCTCCATAATGGCATTGACTAGTATGTTTTGGACTTGGAAGTAAATGTATGGCTTTGGACAAGAAAACACTGAAAGCCTACTCCTTATTAGTCTTCATCCCCAGTGATATTTTTAAATTCACTTCACCATTTTCCCAAGCGATTTCTGTTGGTATTATAATCTCTGTTTATGGACGAAACTTTACTCTGTCTAGGTGCACTTTGTGTGATGGAAAATAGGATTCTATGTATAGAACTTGGCACCATGTGGGCATAGCATACAGGGAAGTGAATGAATGAATGAATACTGATCTGCATTTAGGGCAGTCGCCCAAGTGGCAGATTCCCTATCTGTTGCTTTCCTAGCCTTTTCCTAAATGATTTCAAAGAAATTGGAAATTTATTGAACGTCTCCCTTGGTAAGTTATTTCAATCCCTAAGTCCCCTTCCTATAAATGAATATTTGCCCCAGTTTGTCCTCTTGAATTCCAACTTTATCTTCATATCGTGATCTTTCCTACTTTTATAAACGCCACTCAAACTTATTCGTCTACTAATGTCATTCCACGCCATCTCTCCGCTGTCATCTCGCAACATAACCACTTATTTTGCAGGTTATTGTATTGAAAAGGTGGCAATTGGCAAAACTAAAGGAATTGTATCACATACCACTTAGTTGAGCAGCTCTTCTTTCTCTCAGTTCTTCCCAACCCAAACTTTGCAACATTTTTGTAATGCTACTCTTTTGTCGGAAATCACCCAGAACAAATCAAGCTGCTTTTCTTTGGATTTTTCCCAGTTCTTGAATCAGGTAATCCTGGTGAGGGTCCCATACACTGGAACCATACTCTAGTTGGGGTCTTACCAGAGACTTATATGCCCTCTCCTTTACATCCTTACTACAACCCCTAAACACCCTCATAACCATGTGCAGAGATCTGTACCCTTTATTTACAATCCCATTTGTGATTACCTAAATGAAGATCTTTCCGTATATTAACACCCAGATACCTACAATGATCCCCAAAAGGAACTTTCCCCATCAACGCAGTAATTAAAACTGAGAGGACTTTTCCTGTTTGTGAAACTCACAACCTGACTTTTAACCTCGTTTATCAACATACCATTGCCTGCTGTCCATCTCTCAACATTTTCGAGGTCACGTTGCAGTTGCTCAATCTTGTAACTTATTTATCACTCTATAGAGAATAACATCATCCGCAAAAAGCCTTACCTCCGATTCCACTCCTTTACATATATCATTTATATATATAAGAAAACATAAAGGTCCGATAATACTGCCTTGAGGAATTCCCTTCTTAATTATTACAGGGTCAGATAAAGCTTCACCTACTCTAATTCTCTGAGATCTATATTCTAGAAATATAGCAACCCATTCGGTCACTCTTTTGTCTAGTCCAATTGCACTCATTTTTGCCAGTAGTCTCCCATGATCCACCCTATCAAATGCTTTAGACAGGTCAATCGCGATACAGTCCATTTGACTTCCAGAATCCAAGATATCTGCTATATCTTGCTGGAATCCTATGAGTTGAGCTTCAGTGGAATAAGCTCTCCTAAAACCGAACTGCCTTCTATCGAACCAGTTATTAATTTCCTTGTTGCCGGTTATCACTGAGCAATTTGGTTACGACTCAGAACATTACTATAGACAAATGGTACTGCTCTTATCTTTTAGTAGCTGATATGTTGCAAAACGGTAACGTAACAGTAGTAGGCACTATCACTAAAAATAAAAAGTAGGTATCACCCTCATCGCACTCAAACAAAAAATCTGCCTCGTGCCAGTTCTATGTTTTCTATTTAGAGCTGAATGTACATTAGTTTCTTACATCCCAAGGAGAAAAGGAAAAACAAAGTAGTTTTGCTTTTATCATCTATGCATTCCAGTGACCAATTTAGACCCTGAATCCGGAGACACAGTGGAGCCTAAAATTGTAACCTGTTATAAATAAATGAATGAATGACTGCAAAGTTGCGTAGGTATAGTGGATGAACACCTTTGCAAGAACAAGCAACCAATGGTCGTTGACTATATTGTATAGCTTTCTAAAGAATAATTTAATGACACTGGTATGTTGAGACAATGATTTTTATGACACTGTGGCAACATGTGTTAACGATGCAGTAAGTGACCAGCTGACAGAATTAGATGAATATAATGAATATAAATATATAATTCGATTTGAATGAAATTATGATGCGAGATTAGTAATGTAATGTAGCAAGCATCGAACAATCACTTGCAACATAACATACCAGCTGACGAAAACATACGGACTTGTGTTCATTTTTAGACTACATTGTTTTCATGTTACGCTCTAAATTTTACTGCTGCCAAATTCTTGTTTTGGATACTTCGGTCACATCCTGCACTAATGCGTTGATAAGTATGTAAAGTTTTTCACTTCCTCCTAGTGCTGTTGAAGTAGGTTATATTTTTGACAATGTTGCAAAAAAGAGGGAATAATATTTATTTGGACAAAAAGCTTTTTTTAAAGTAGTCTCATGTCACTGCAATATGCCAACCACAAATTGTCGGTAATGAAATGTTTCTCATTAACGAAGCTTTATTAGATGTTTAAATAATCCTAGAGGAAACTCAGAGCGACTTAAGATGTTCGAATAACTTTTATGCCCTCTTCTGGGTTAAGGTGGTTTAAATTGTTTGCGACAGTGTTGCTCTTGGGCTTCCTCAGTCTCTCCTTGGTTCTGCGATGGCTTTCTGTGCAAGATGTTCGTCGTGCTTGCCTGTCATTCCAAAACATGCTGCTTGATGTGTCCATGCTGCAACTCCTCCCCTGTTTCTAACCAATAGTGCTGATTCAGAAAAGATCTTCACATGTGCTCATTACCACTTGGTTGGTTGAAGTAACACCTGCAGCCCACTGCTGCAGTCATACCTCCTGAGTTGTGCATTTGCTGATCGTGCTGCTTCTGCCTTGCCCAACATTTGGAGCCATACTTGAGGGCAAGCGTGACAACAATCTTAACTTTCGCTTTAAGCTTCACAGGCTTCCATCTGTCGCACAATACAGCTGTCGGCAATGCAATTTCATTCAACAAACTTTGATTAAATGCTTGAAGTCATAGATTATTGCATTGATTTTCATGACAGAGTAGAGATAATTGAACTTGTCAGTCATTGGGTTCACTATCTAGGAAGACTTGTGTGGGTCAAACAACTTTGGTTCTTCAGAATTGCAGAACATGTATTTTCTATCTTATAATGGCTGATCCAGAGTCCTTCTCTCCAGTGATACTATCCATTGTTCTAAGGTTGCCTCGACTAGACTTCTTTTGGGTTTATTATTTTAACCATAATGGTTTGATTTACATGGGTCCGTATTGACTTCAGACAAGTCTATCCCCGATAACATAACTTACTGTCCACCTAGTCATTACTTACTACAATCTTTTATTGTTGGCTAAATGCTATACATGTTTCAAGAACATATACAGTGGAACCTCGATTCTCTGTTTTTGGAGGGACCACCGAAAAAACATGTACAACACAGGAAAACGGAAAATGCGGGAACGAATGAACCATCAACAATTTGGCTAAACGTTACAAAAATGAAATACGTAAACTTATAATCTTACAAACGCCCTAAACCAAACCATACTACAGCTCCAATGGGCCTTCCATTTACCAAGCGACCGCCCTCAGTCCGAAGGCCTGCAGATTACAAGGTGACGCATGGTCAGTGTGACGAATCCTCTTGGCTGTTATTCCTGGCTCTCTAGACCCTGGCCGCCATCTCAACATTAAATAGCGCCTCAATTAAAGGTAATCGTAGAATGAGTGAACCTGGAAACAGCCCTCATATCCAGATAAAAATTTCTGGCCTGGCCGGTAATCGAACCCGGGCCCTGCGGGTGAGAGGCAGGCAAGTTAGACCGCGGGACCGGCTTCAAACATTTATTACTGGCGCGCGACATAAAAATCTCGAAACTTTACATTCATTTTTACCAGCAAAACTTCATCAGTTTCCTCTGAAATCTTCTTTCAATTCAGCAACTTTGATCAGCCAAACTCTTCAAAAAATCTAATACCCGTAACACCAAGCCAAACAACAATCCACCACAAGTAGTTTTTAATTCTCTAACTTTGCTGGCAGGACCTAGTGTTTACAGTGCACTGTGTCTTCTGGTATGGGCTAGAGCAATTTTGTTACTTTCATTGATCTGTCTCAGCTTTATCCTTAGCTTTGACAAAATGAAAGTGACCGAGGTATGAGTAATGCTAGTAATGCCATTCCTTCTGCAGCCAGTCCCTGCTATGAATGGTGTGAAAATATTGCTCATAGGGTCAGTTGGTGCATGCATTTCAGTGGGCTTGGCAGACTGATGTGTAATAGCAACTTCTGGCTCGGTGAGGAAAGCAACGGGAAACTACCTCACTCCTCATTTCCCTAGTACGCCTCTTCAGTGATGCCTAGGCCATCTACGACAGCTGATGGCGGAACTGTTGAGGATCCAACCAGCCTTCGGGCTGAGGACTAAACATACATACAATCTAATAAAATAAAGCACATTAGATACAAAAGCACCCAACATGATGGCAAAATCCGTTTTTTATTATCTTTCATTGTAAATTGGTCACCGGTATACTGTTCATAGTCAGTTTATGGAAATCTTGTACCGCGTAAATTAGGCCTATATCGACTTTTTAAAGGCTATGTGAACTCGAGAATATGGTTTCGAATGTAAGTATCGGTCCTAAAGTTCATGAATGCATTATATTCAATTCTGCCCGTCACTAATTACAATCAAATTGGAAAGAGAAAAAATACCATCACTTCTGAAATTACGATTATTCGCGACCTTCAGCTCAGCTGGAAAGCGTGCTCGGTGTAAAAGTCCGTACGATGCGAAATGATACAAAGTTTTTAAATGTAACGTGGGCCGCTTTTTATAACATTTTAACATTAAACCGTGAAATTCTCAGTCTTATATTAGGACGAAAACAGTAATAGGCAGTCCCAAAATATCCCAGGGCTTTACGTATGTTAGGTGCAACATCTCTCAATAACATAATCGTATACGATAATATTAAAATGCTAAATTTGTGTCACTTAAGAAGGAGCAGTTTCGATTCCTGCCTGAAAGCCCAGTGACTATACAGTGCCGTGAGGGAAATGCCGAAAACCTGTAAGGCGATACACTCGAAAAAAGTAAAAAAAAATAAACATCTAACCCTGGACTTAATGTAGACGTTTTTCAAGTACGAATATTTGACGAAACTCGTTCCGTCTTCAAATAGAGCTGTCGCAATGCGCTCTGTCCCCTTCCAATTGTTGTAGGCACACTCTGCTTTATGATTTCAGAGGATTCTCTAAACAATACCACCCGAATGCGATGCTAATATGATCCCTTATGCAAGTTCACCGCCGATCGCTTTTCCAGTACAGTACTTCCTCAAATTACCATACCGCAACGACGGGACGTGAACATCAAGATCCGTAAGTATCCCGTAGCTGTCCTTTCGTAAGATACAGATTCATGAAAAACGCGTGATCGAGGATTTAGCGTTGATGGGACTGAAATTTCTGGACGGTGGATCCGGGAAATCGTTTCTTCGAGGAACGGATAATGTGGGATTTTTACAGTGTGATCTAATAAGAATGCTTGTGGGACGACATAATTTGAACGAATAATACAGGAAAACGTAGTTTCCGGAAAGGTATTATCGAGGTTCTGCTGTATTTTCTCTTTTTCGGTGACTGTATAATCTACTAAGCATTCCTAGGTCTTGTTAACGTTCCTATCTTGCCATACACATACATAATAAACTGTCATCCTAAATAAAATATGAAATATGTCTAAGAAATAAAGTTGTTACTTCAAAAAATTTATTGGTAGTTGTTATATAAATAAAAATTACTGGAAGTTGTTATATGGCTGTTTCAACTTTGTCTCATTTAAAATAACAAATTTATCAATTATCTACTTTAAAAAATTTTTTTTTCTAATAACCGTGGTCTTGTAAAATTGAGGCATCCGTTCTAATTGATGTCTGTAAATGTTAATATCTGCAACTCCTCCTGATTAACATTCCTGTATTCAGTTGTTTCGAGATCTATTACAAACTTGACTTTATAAGACAAAAAGGAAGAATACTCATATTTGATTTTAGATTACAAAAACTCAATATGAAGGTATGTTAATGAATGGCTTATTTGTCTCCTATGTATATGTGGGGGATATTATTAAGTTTTAATTATCACCTTTTAAAATTTTTTTACAGGTTTTATTTTTTTATTCGTAGTAGGTAACTCTTCTCTACTTAGTCACCATCCAGATTTACGGATTATTCCTGGTGTTTCTTGACCTTCCAAATAGTTACTATAGAAATCTGCATGCCACACGCCCTTGTTTTTTCCTTTGCAACTCGTGAGGGTGGGCTGGTGCATAGTCAGCTAGGAGACAAATGCCTCTGGAGGCCATACTGTGGCGTTTCTGAATTGGAGCATTTTGCGGCTTGTCTAGAAGATTGCTGTAGTATACACCAATGATGATTTTACTGTTTTTAAAGATAATCTGTGAGGACTCCACGACAATCCCAAAAATTGAGAGCATGACCCTCCCTGGTGACTTTTGCTTTTTTGTGAGGAGGGGAATTAGCATGTTTCCATTCCTTGCTCATGGTTTTGGTCTCTGGATCTTATTGATAGATCCAACATTCATCCATGGTTACCGGACGATCAAAAAAGTCCTCTTCATTCTGTTCCAACAATGTTAACAACTGTCATCAAAGGTCATGCAGTGTTTGTTTTTGGAAAAGGGATATCAAATATGGAACACACCTTGCGGACACCTTAGACATGTGCAGTTAGTCATGAATAATTTTCCACACACTCTCATAGCTGAGAAGAGTTTCATTCATGATCATTTGTCTTCCGGGATTAAACTTTCCACTTTCTTCACTGTGGTCACATTGTCTGTCAGCGATTTTCTTCCAGGTTTTGGCTTGTCTTTGAGGGACATTTGACCAGTTTGGACATTCCTCTTCCACCTCACAGTAGTGTCCTAAGATTGGCAATCATTTCCATAAACTGCCATCATCTCATCGCGAATTTTCCAGGCGCTATTACTCTTCAAATGCAGGAACATTATCATGCTGGGAGCCTGTATCTTCTCGATCTCACACTTCAGTTACTTCTGCCACTATAAAAGAAAGGAAGGACACAATAGGCTGATTTTCTAAACATCATGCACTGAAGGACCAATGATAACAGACAAAATTTCATCTATATACCGTAACTTCCAGATGGTAATTAGAACTTCACGATACCCGTTCGTATACCTGACCTCTGATTCTAGCTCTTGGAGTCATGCGAGCCATTTGAATCTACACCTTATCTTTTGAACCCAAAATAAAACCGAATTTGTATATCGCCATTTTGATAATCTGAAAGGAAGACTATTCTGTTATAAACAAACTTCGTAGTTCTCACAGTTGCTGTTGAATTGTGTATTATATTCTGTGTCTTTTCATGGCCTTTACCACAAAATCTGCCGAACACAAAGGGCTTTTGTGTAATTTTACTTTTACAAGTTGCTTTATGTCGCACAGACACAGATAAGTCTTGTGGTGACAAGGGGACAGGAAAAGGCTTGGAGTGGGAAGGAAGCAGCCGTGCCCTTAATTAAGGTACAGTCCCAGCATTTGCCTTGTGTGAAAATGGGAAACCACAGAAAACCATTTTCAGGGCTGCCGACACTGGGGTTCGAACCCACTATCTCCCGAATACTGGATGCTGGCTGCACTTACATGACTGCAGCTATCGAGCTCGGTCGCAAAAATTTCATAATCCTAATGAAAACTGTATGTTCATTGTGTAACAGGAAGCGTGACTGCTGTCACTTAATAATATGTGCAGAAAGAACAAAAACCACCTACAGTGAAAACGAAAGTAGGCTACATTGTATGACTCGAAGTTGGTATGACTCAGGTTAAGCAATGTTCTCTCGAGTGCCTGTTAATAATAATAATAATAATAATAATAATAATAATAATAATAATAATATACTGTGTCTTTGTCTGCTTTCCTGTCTTTAAAAAAATTCATGACCTTGTTGTGGCGTGATGGTTTATAAGGGGATGACAAGACGCATGGAGGGAACATGCTACTGCTTGATGCTACTTGGGTGGGCGAGGAACAACTAGTGGAAAGAAGGGGAAGGTCTGAAAACTAGTTATGCTGCAGCATTAATTTATTTCTTTTCCCCATGCGTTTTACTATTAATTTAAATATGTCATCATACGGTGGTTCATTCAAATATAATTCATAAATCCATAAATTTGCCTTTCTTGACTGGTATGTAAAACTTTCATATCTTTTTCTACATGTGTAAATCTGCGATTATATTCCTGCATATACTGTATTTGCCCATTGTTCAGTATCTCCTGTGTTTAACTGCATTTACATGTTCCTTGTGTCTGATTTCTAGGCTTCTACCTGATTGTCCAAAGTAACGGTCTATTGCACTCCTGGCATGTGATACAATATACCCCCAAATTGTGAAATTTATTTATTATTAATCTTATGCATATTAATTTTTTAATAGTCAGTTTTGTATGCAATATCAGTACTTTTGTTTTTTAAATATGTTGGTTCATTCATAAAAGTGCCTGTTATGAAATGTGAGCACAGCTGTTTTTCTTTTCTTTCCCTTGTTTTAGGTTTATTGATTATTTTACTTTTAATTCTATGGACATAGCTCTTAGAATACCCATTTCTTTTTGAAATTCCATAAATTATCATTCCCTTTCCAAATTCCTGCATTTTTAAAGGAATCCTTGCCCTGTTTATCGAACTGTGTGCTGAGCAGGGTGGTTTGAACCACTTCTAATAATTGTTGATTTGTGTGTCCTTTCTAACAATCTTGTATTTAAAACTTTTATTTCATACAATCTTAATATCTGAATAGCTTAGTGAATTATTTCTCTGATTCCAAGGTAAATTTGATAGTCTTCATCCATGTCATTCACTAATTTTAATGTTCTATTTGGGTCTCCTGCTCATCGATATATATATATATATATATATATATATATAATCTTTCATTTTATTTATTACTTTCTCACTTTCCAATAAAGATCCAGAAACAGACCCTGAATGTCGGAACTGGGTAAGATTATATTCACCAGAATCCGAGCTAGACGTTACAAAAAATTTAGTGTACTGAACCCTGAAATAATGACGAATGAGATCGGTGATTTTCGACTGTGGACATGAGGAACCTTTCCTTTTGTCAGGGCCACAGATTTAAAATTTCTCAATTTGTACTGCCTATATATATAATTTTGCACATTTTGTATATTTTGAAATTTCAATATTTTTTTCAGTTATTTCCTGTCTTCCAATTTTGAATAATGATTCTTCTTTTTACACTTTGTATGTTTTGTTTGAGCCTTACTCACTGAAACACTGTCAAAAATATTTTTGTCAAATAAGTACAAAGCTGCTGATTTTCTGCGCAAAATGATAAATATGTAATGATTACCTTTTGTTTTTTGTGTTGTAATTGTTTTTTTCAATACATGACTGTAACAGCAGGAAAACTCACTCAAGAGAAAAATGCCAATCAGTTCTAGGGTTAAATAGCAACTGTGAGAGCCATAAAGTAAGTTTGTTTATAATAATAGATTAGTCTCCCTTTCAGATTATCAGAGTGGCAATTTATAAATTTGGTTTTATTGTAGGTCCGAAAGACAAGGTTTACTTTCAACTGGCTCGCATTACTTAAGAGTTACAATCAGAGGTCAAGGTCAAATATCTGTAGGAGAGAAACAGCGTACTTACTGAGCCATTCATTAATGTATCTTCATATTGAGTTTTCATTATCTAGAAACAAAATAAGTGTGTTCTTCGTTTTTGTCTTATAAAGTCAGTTTGTAAAAGATCTCAAAGCAGTGGAATAGAGGAATGTTCAACAGGAGGATTTGCCAATATAAACATTTACACACACATCAATTAGAGTGGGTGCCTCAAATTTAAAAGATTAGTAAATTACTACGGAATTAGCGTTTAGTAAAGAAGTCCATACTACAGAAGTAAATTACTACGGGAGTTATTTACTCCGGAAGTAATGTCGTAGGGTTGAAATACGGTGTACTCATTCAGTTACTATTATAGAAGTAGCGTTAGTTACTTGCAGATCGTATTTGTGTTTTCCTTAAAGAAATCTACCGGGCGAGATAGCCGTACGATTAGAGGCACGCAGCTGTGAGCTTGCATCCGGGAGATAATGGGTTCGAACCCCACTGTCGACAGCCCTGAAGATGGTTTCCTGTGGTTTCCCATTTTCACACCGGGCAAACACTGGGTCTGTACCTTAAGGCCACGGCCGCTTCCTTCCCACTCCTAGGCCTTTCCTACCCTGTCAACGCCATAAGACTTGTGTCAGTGCGACGTTAAGCAAATTGTAAAACAAAAACAAAATTCCTCGAGAGTTCTGAAAAGTTCAGTTGTCACCGGGAGGGCAAAAAATGGGAATATGCGTGCAGTCAATTGCACTCACGATGTGTGGGAACCTGCCAACGTGAAGAATTTCAGTTTATTTTTCGAACAATCATCATTTGCAGGCGTACCTCCCTCTTAACCTCACTAGTTTTTAACCACATGATAAAACATACGGCCATCAGTTGTGTGGTGAACGTTAATTAGATCACCGGCAACTAACTGAAATGTTTCGGTACAAAACCCTCGTAGGGCACACAACTGTAATTTGGAAGGTACAACAAAAATTAAGACAGGAATTCAGCTGTAAGTGATCTCCAAGTAGATTTAGAAAGAAAGTAAAGGATTCCTTTGTAAGACCAAATGTTCCTTACACTCTGTCCCTGTGCACATCATACGGCTCTCGCCTTTCACGCAGTGTATGCACCCATTAAATTTCCAGTCATTTTCTGCGTCGAGATCGTCAATATAATTAAGTAATCCATAAACACGTTCGAAACGTCTTCTCGTATACGACACAATATTATCATTAGTCAACAAGGCTAAACCTAGCTTGCTCCATGCACGACGTGAGAGTAAATTCTAACCTACAGTATATTTGTGCGTTATTTACTTCTTTAGTAATATACTACAAGATTGTGCTCTTCAACATTTTACTCTTGTAGTAATTTAGTCCAGGAGTATCTGAAAGGACTAAAATACTGTACTTCAGAAGTAATTTACTCTCGTATGGAAGTCGTCGAATGCTGACTTCAAAAGTACTTTACTACGGAAGTAGAACTTGCTCTTGGTTAGTGCACACCACTCTATTTGGTTTTAGGCAACATATTTTTAAGTTAGATAATTTGTAAATTTGTTGTACTGAGACTGAAAGTTGGAACAAAAGGCCATATAATAACTTACTTAAATTGGCATATAATTATTTTATTTCTTAGACTTAATTTATAATATATTATTTAGAATAATTATTTGTAAGGCAAGATAAAATAGTGGTAACGTGTCTTAGGAATGCTTCATAGGTTATACAGCTGCTGAAGAAGAGAACATTTTAGTTTAATGTAGGACGTGTAAGACATTTAGCTAACAATAAAAGATTATAGTGACTAGGTGGACTATAAGTTTTAAGTTATTGCTGACAGATTCTTCACAGGTTTTCGCCAGCCATAGCAGTATCGTAATATAGCAGGATGTGTGGTGGTTCCGGTATGAGTTACTTTGTCAACTACTGTAGTTGATGGCAGTGTTGAACTGAATCGCACTTCATGATCCCTAATGCTGCACACTCATTTCAACAGGAAAACTTTCACACACACTTGAACTAGCTTTCACTACGGTTGAGGGATGAACATACATGTTATGAATCAGTCTTGCAGACTCCTCACAGATGTTACGGTGTCACACTGCTGCCCAGATGATCCGTCTGCGAACACAGTCAAAGGCTTTTTCCACGTTGTTAAACATCCTCTGGATTTCCATACGACGTAGTATTTCTCCATGCAGATTGGAAGAGTCTGAATTATCACGTGTTGACAAACCAGATGTGAAACTGCACTGGTTCTGATATTCCTGACGCTACTGACAATGAAATGCTCCCAAATTTTGAGAGTATGTAAAGAGAGTTTGGTGCTTTTGTAGTTCCATCATTGACATTTTCCTTCTGCTTGAAAGAGGGCAGAATGTAGCTGTGACAAAACTGTTCTGGCACGGGCGCACCAGTAAGGAATTATTGAACATAGTCAAACATTTCTGCTTGGACGTCACCTGGGGTGATCTTGGTTACAGGTTCTTGAACAGGAAGCCGTGGAGTTTCTTCGTCCTGTAGGAATTCATTTAACAGTGCATTGATGTGCTCTTCCAGCATTTGTTAATGACCTTATTCTATGTGAGCAACTTCCTGTTGTTGCTGTTGTGGATATAATTGTGAGACTGTCGCTATAGTGTTTGTCACACTGGGTGGTAGTTTTATAGATTTGTTTCGCACCATCTGGTTTCTGCAGCTACTGTCTATGCAAGTTTTTTAACGGCCTTGTTCCTCATCCTCGGCCATAGCCCATCCTGGCTGTTCCTAGGCTTTCCACCGCCCCTTGAAAGCAGTTTTCTTCTCTGAGCGCTGGGTGGAGTGGCTCGGATGGTTGGAGGCACTGGCCTTCTGATCCCAACTTGGCAGGTTCGATCCTGGCTCAGTCCGGTAGTATTTCAAACCTGCTAACTTTCGAAAAGAGAAATCCGGAAGATCCTTAAGCGGAAATTTTTTAACACGCGTATGCGTAACGGTCTTGAGACATAATGAAAAAGGGCAGGAAGGGGGGTGGGGGATTATGAACAATACTAATGTTATTCAAATACAGTAGAACCTCGATGCTTCATTACTGGAACTGTCGTTTTCCCGTAATCGTTGAATTTATTCGGTCCAAAAAATGTTCCATATAAACCAATGTTAAATTTCCCCACATCTATCGTTTTATCGCATCGATCGTCTAAAAATTATTTGTCCTCGGTCACAATTTTCCCGCATTAATCGATCGTACGTAAGAAAAATATACGCAACACTTTTATGAATTTACAGGAATTTACTCTTAGCATATAATAGCGGCAACCTGTTACGTAAGAATGTATGAGCCGGGCTGAGTGGCTCAGACGGTTAAGGCGCTGGCCTTCTAACCCCAACTTGGCAGGTTCGATCCTGGCTCCGTCTGGTGGTATTTGAAGGTGCTCAAATACGACAGCCCCGTGTCGGTAGATTTACTGGCACTTAAAAGAACTTCTGCGGGACTAAATTCCGGCACCTCGGCGTCTCCGAAGACCTTAAAAAGTAGTTAGTGGGACGTAAAACAAATATTATTATTATTATTATTATTATTATTATTATTATTATTAAGAATGTATGAGCGATTTGGAGTTGCTAGTCTCAAACAAGGATCTTGTAGGCTGGAGTGCTGTGCGCAGGTTATTAAAGCGCAACCTCACTACGGGCCTCCTGGTGCCAATGCTTCTCCTCGACCCGCTAACCGACTTCCTAGAAGTATTCTTACTTGCAAGAATTAATAAATAGACAGTGTAAAACTAAAATTTGCCACCATTTTCTGTGTTGGTATGGGCCGACTAGGACTGCAAACTTCATTGAATAAAAGAGAAAATCGCGCAGTGCGCGAGATTCGTTTTAATTACTCACAGGGTGATTAATCACGTCGTACCTTGTGAAGTGTGGGATGCTAGAGGCCTTTTGACCGCTTTGTTGCCCTCTGCCCAATAGTCTTTTACAAGCCGGACCTAACCAAGCCATACCAATAATCCATTCTCATAGCCTAGTCTTGTAACTAGTTCCTAAGTTGGTAGCTTTGCACAAGCCGCTGTGACATTCGAGACGCGCCGCGTTGAATTTCTAACCTCTGCGACAGTCTGAGCTGAGCTGCGGGAGCCGCGCGGTGTAGGGTATTTAACTTATCGTTCGCAAAGGGTCTACGGAATCTTTTCCTAAATGCAGGTTATCGCCGTAATATCCACCTATATATTTAATTTGCAGTAAGAGAACTGAATTTAAAGTTTTCCAGTATTACAAAATATGTAAAGAAAAGTGAAACAAAACGGCGTGAAAGTCGCGCTTTTTATTTTCAACTCGTAGGTGTATATCATGGTTGTAATATTTTGATACCGTTATGTACAGTATAAGCTATATGGTTGGCTTTTGATTCAAGGGGTCTCGATTGGGTCAAGGATTTTAACTTTCCTTGGTTAATTCCAACGGCTCGGGGGCTATCTGCCGAACTAAACATTAGAATTCATCTTAGGTAGGGCTGCATTTTCATGTGCGCGTATATTGCTTATCACGCGACAACTCGAAAGACCTGCGCCTGGCTTCGGAGGCCACGCGCCATTATTGTAGTAATAATAATAATAATAATAATAATAATAATAATAATAATAATAATAATAATAATAATAATAATAAATATATATATATAACAAAAAAATGTCCCAATAATAAAGTACTCATATTTTATTATTTTGCTTTGCCCCCATTTTTATGTTGCCCGCATTTATAGTTTTCCCGCATCTGTCGTCATTTTCCCCATCCCCTGAAGAATGATGCAACGAGGTTTTACTGTATATTGATGGTTATGAATTTCATGTTTTTGGTCCGTATTGAACAATATATAAGTAATAATAATAATAACTTAAATGTTTCCACCTTTTCAATACAATATATTCACAAATTTACAAAATTATACGGTACTAGTTTCGACCCATCTAGGGGTCATCATCAGCCGTATTGGAGCAAAGTACCGTATAATTTTGTAAATTTGTGAATATATTGTATTGAAAAGGTGGAAACATTTAAGTTATTATTATTATTATTATTATTATTATTATTACTTTTACTGTATATGTTATGATCAACCCTGAAATTAAATACACAAAGTTACATCTTGATGAGTGCTCACCTGTTTTCACTTAACACTGGGAACACTTTCCGTGATCGTATAAAACAAGGAAATAAGGTAGAATGTGCCTCACGAAAGGATTGATATCGTTTCTTAGTAACTCATTACGAACACCACTAAAAATATTAAATCATTTAGAAATTTGTCGCACAGTTCCACGATTTTCAGAACTACCGCCAATGTTGCACACGGACAAAGCCTTTCAGCTGCTACGAAGCACGATGCAGTTACCAAAGTTGTTTTATATAAATTCACAGTCTGCTACTTTTCACGGATTTCTTTTCTTCAAAATCACAGCTTGCTACTTGTTTGGGAACTTCTCATTGAATTAAGTAGCAGTTCAGGTCGAACAGGTGACAAAAGCACGGTGATAATCGATAATGTGATTATCGATACATTTATTGGTTGAATTTCAAACACTGCATCTCGTATTACCAGCTAATGTCAAGTCAAACAAATCCGATTTGACCACAGAAAGCAAAACCAAGCGCGGATATTCAAAATCCGTACAATAACGATGTTTATCCGTACAACCGTCAAACACGCTCAAAATCCGTACATTTTATGGAAAAACCGGAATACTTGGCAGGTATGGTATTTGAAGGTTCTGAAATAAGTCAGCCTCATGTCGGTAGATCTACTGGCATTGATGGTTATGAATTTCATGTTTTTGGTCCGTATTGAACTGAGAATAATATATAAGTAATAATAATAATAACGTAAATGTTTCCACCTTTTCAATACAATATATTCACAAAATTACAAAATTATACGGTACTAGTTTCGACCCATCTAGGGGTCATCATCAGCCGTATTGGAGCAAAGATCATTTGTGGGGAAATCCTAAGACAATATTATTTTAAAGAATAACAAGTGAAATGAGATGTTATGGTAATAGTTAATAATACAAGGAATATACATACTAAGAGGTTTTTAACAAAGAATAAAGTATAAATGGGGTGTTGTAAAAATTATAATCATGGAAATCAGTAAGTTCTTGTATTGAAATGAAATATGGCTTAGGAAGAGGGCTTAAGGTGGGGCTGAAGGGTGCGGGAGAAAGTGTAATTGTCTTGGAAAAGTACCTTTGATTAAATTTAGGATTGAGTTTAGGTTGGCTGCATTATTGTTTCTGAGGAAAGTGATAAATAGATCGAAGAGTATGTTGGGTTTCTCTGAGATTTCATTGAGATTGTGACTGGCATTAAAGTATTGGTCTAGGTGTATGTAGTAATTTTCCATTATGTTCAGTAAAGGGCCCTTGTTTGCTAATACGAGGATGTCCATGTCTTGTTCAATATTGGTGAAATTATGGTTATAATCTTGCATGTGTTGGCCGATGGCTGAAAACTTGTTGTATTTTATTGCGTTAGTGTGCTCGTGGTATCTGATAATGAAGTTTCTCCCGGTTTGCCCGATGTAGGTTTTTTTACAGGTGGTACATTTGATCCTATAAACTCCTGATTTTAAAAAACTGCTGGTCTTGTTGATGTGTGAAGTATTGTATAAAACATTCATGTTCTTATTGTTGGTTTTGAAGGCTATTTTAACGCCTTGTTTCTTAAAGGTGTTGGTTAACTTGTAGATATCATTGTTGAACGTGAAGGTGGAAAATGTTAGAGTTTTGGTTATTTCTTTTTTGAGGGTAGTTTTTGGGCGATGTTTGTGTTTATTGATACATACAACAGCCTAGTTCACCGAGCCTTCAGCATACCTATGTCCAATAAAGATCTAAAAAACGAACTCAACACAATCTGCAGAATCGCAAAATTCAATGGCTTCAGCAATCATTTTATAGAAAGGATAATCAATAAACACAAACATCGCCCAAAAACTACCCTCAAAAAAGAAATAACCAAACCTCTAACATTTTCCACCTTCACGTTCAACAATGATATCTACAAGTTAACCAACATCTTTAAGAAACAAGGCGTTAAAATAGCCTTCAAAACCAACAATAAGAACATGAATGTTTTATACAATACTTCACACATCAACAAGACCAGCAGTTTTTTAAAATCAGGAGTTTATAGGATCAAATGTACCACCTGTAAAAAAAACCTACATCGGGCAAACCGGGAGAAACTTCATTATCAGATACCACGAGCACACTAACGCAATAAAATACAACAAGTTTTCAGCCATCGGCCAACACATGCAAGATTATAACCATAATTTCACCAATATTGAACAAGACATGGACATCCTCGTATTAGCAAACAAGGGCCCTTTACTGAACATAATGGAAAATTACTACATACACCTAGACCAATACTTTAATGCCAGTCACAATCTCAATGAAATCTCAGAGAAACCCAACATACTCTTCGATCTATTTATCACTTTCCTCAGAAACAATAATGCAGCCAACCTAAACTCAATCCTAAATTTAATCAAAGGTACTTTTCCAAGACAATTACACTTTCTCCCGCACCCTTCAGCCCCACCTTAAGCCCTCTTCCTAAGCCATATTTCATTTCAATACAAGAACTTACTGATTTCCATGATTATAATTTTTACAACACCCCATTTATACTTTATTCTTTGTTAAAAACCTCTTAGTATGTATATTCCTTGTATTATTAACTATTACCATAACATCTCATTTCACTTGTTATTCTTTAAAATAATATTGTCTTAGGATTTCCCCACAAATGATCTTTGCTCCAATACGGCTGATGATGACCCCTAGATGGGTCGAAACTAGTACCGTATAATTTTGTAATTTTGTGAATATATTGTATTGAAAAGGTGGAAACATTTACGTTATTATTATTATTATTACTTATATATTATTGATCTACTGGCACATAAAAGGACTCCTGCAAGACTAAATTCTGGTGCCTCAGTGTCTCAAACCATAGAAGTAGTCAATGGGACATAAAAGCAAATAACATTATTTCTTCTCTGAATACCTTCTCGACTTTCAAATGCCACTTCTCCTTGGCAATCTTTGGTCTCTCTTTTGAGACATCTAGTTGCTGCCTTGCTTTCTTGGTGCAGTCAGTATGTAAATGTTGCCATATATGATCTTGGCTCTGTGTTGATTCCCTTCAGATCAATGCCTTTGATGAATGACTAGGCTGTTTGCATCATTTTTAACACGTTCCTTGCAGCAGTGAATTTTGATTACTTAATTTTACGTTGTTTCAGCCCAGCGGTGACCTGACGAATTAGGTTTTGGTTAGTCCCTGCTGTAAAATCCAGAACAATGTTGGAGTACTTGTGTGCATTATTGTTGAGGAGTCATTCTGATGTATTTACCTCTGTGACAGTTTTCAGATTCATGAAGTGCGTGACCCAGAAATGACCCTGGAAGTAAATGTTAGTTTTTCGTTCATTGATCTGTGTTTATGGGAATATGATAGGTGTACGTTCTGTTTTCATATTATGCTTAGTAACAAAATATCACAAAAGATGAGGCTGTATGTAAGATACTGGAGAGAAATCACAGTCTGTGTAATCACTTTGTTTCAAATCATGAACAATTTGTCCGGGATCCAGTGCCGTCCTAAGCCTCTTTTCTTTTCCGTGCCACCGGTGTGTAAGAATGTGAAGGCTTCACTCCTGAAAAGGAAGTGAACTTGCTTGTAAATATATTCTACAGAAGATAATGAACATATCAGTAACTACCTCAATAAACAAAAATTTGGAAACTTATATCCGCTTACCTGAGAGTAATGTAGAAAGGAAAAGGTTACATGAGATGTCAGAAGGGTGGTACTCCTTGTATTAACACATTGTTGTCCGGGCGTGCGCTACTCCTTTCTTTCCTGGGGACTGGCAGCAGAACAACACCTATCATGAGAAATAGGATGAAATATAAATACTTGTAACTTTTAAATGACATGAAATAAATTATTGAAACTTGGTGAGAGTACTTACCAGTGATTCTAGTACTTGCTTTTAATGTGATATTGCGTGAAGCAGCTGTCCTTGTGCAAAGGAGTCGAGCAGATGTACCTTGTATCCTTGCGTTTCTTATGTGCAGCGCATACTCTTCAGGGCTTCTGAGGGTACTTTTTTCTTCGATGTCCAACGATTGCTTCAATTTTATGAAGCTTCAGATCTCCAGACATTCTTCCAGCAGCATCCAGTCTTGGAGTATGTGGAGTTTGTCTTGATACTTCTTCCATCACATCGTCTTCTTCTACTTCCCTTCTCCACATTCCTCTTGTTCTACCCAGTAATCTGCAACCTCCTCCAGGAATTCTTATATTTTATGTTTAATCCCGAATTCTGCAATTGATATAGCCGGAAAGCATTGAAAAGTGCACAATTTATGAGCCAAAGAAAGACTTTCTTGCTCCATTTCATTGTCTTCCTGACAAATGTATCGTAGGCCAAATACTGATCAGCCCTGTCGACCCCTTTCATGAATTTATTGCATTCAATTTTTTTCCCAAATCTGTTTACAACCTCCTCTGTTGTGCCATTATGGATTGTACTTATCATTCAAACTTCCCGCTTGTCCTTCCATACACGTAGAAGAATTTCACATTTCCGACGAAACACATTTTCACCTCTCTTCAGTATTTTCAAGGAAGATTTCAATACTTATGGAATTCCTCTACTCACCCGAATAGTCCCACACACTCTAATTTTCCTTTGAAAAAGGTTTTCTGCAATTTCTCCATTATTGTAGTAGTTCTCCTGGTATACATGGTGCCATAAGTCAAGGTAAGGTTCCAAAACCGAAAATATGGTTTCCTCTAATCTCTTCCCTTCTCCAGCATAAATTTTCATGTTGCAAATGTATCCAGTGGTGGCCTCGCATACCATCCTCACTAATATACCATATCTGGTAAGTTTTCCAGGATTGTAGGTCCTAAATCTAAGCCTGCCACACCATGGGATCATAGGTTTATAGAGAAATTGAAACTTAGTCAGTAAATAGTCCGAAATAGGCCTAATTTTGTAGAGTCGGTCCGAATCGTGGTCACCAGTAAAGATAACACTGACATGCAAAAATTTCCAGATCTGCTCAAAACTATTTCGGCTCATAACTAGAGAAACTAGGCGTTCACATCAGTTTATTTGTTCTCCAATAGTCCCTTGTAGTGTCCTTTTTAACTTGGCCCATTGAAATTATTAGAGCCAAGAACTTAATTTCTACCACATTTATATGTTTCCATTTCAAGGATTTGGGGAAGGTTTTATACCTCCTGAAATTTTGTTCATAATAGAGATTTGATTGTTCCACAAGAAGCTGAAACAAGTCATCGCCTAGGAAACTACTACCTCCGGAATACTCACGGAGTTACTGGCCGTATAAGTGATACCTGTAAAATCTCTAAATGATTCTAGGACTCTGTTTTTGTCCTTGTTTGTCCATCCATCAATCTGTCGCTACTATTACTGGCATCTTCACTCGTATTATTGTCGCCGTCAAGACTCGTCCGAACTGAATGTCACACTTTCAATTCCGCGCGTTTATTTTGGGGTTGACGGACACACATCTTCACAATCACTAATACTTACACTTTCGCAATCACTAGGGACAACAGATAAACTATCGACATGTAATTCTCCAAACATTTGAGGCGTCTAGTATCAAAACCGGCCAAGTCACAAAATTTACGAAAATGAGTTAAGGTTATCAATTTGAAGTAGAAGTATAGCAGTATCAGGTGAAACAAGAATATGCTTTAAAATCGTCCATGTCTTCATGTTATAGAGCACTGAATTCTCGGTCGTGCAACAGAATCGGCCAAGTCATGCAGCCAGTGAATTCAAAACCGGCCAAGTCAAGGAACGAGCGACAATGTTTATGATGCAGCATTATTGTCTGGAATCTTATGTTGTTACATTAAGCAACAATGTGATAATATCAGTAGGCAAAATCATTCCTAGTAATGTATATTCTTTGAAGTCACAATATTTTGTTTTTTGTTCGTTTGCAACACTGATTTACGTATTCGCGGGCTTCTTACCGTCATTGGCGCCAAAGCAATCCTATTTCCGGTGTGCTCGTATTTTGACATTATTGTGTGCTGTAACATGGATATTGTTCAGAGTGGTAAACTGAAAGATTTACTTTCATACCTTGTGAAATTGTACAAAATTGCAACAAAAACGGCCAAGTCAAAATTTAAATTAACAAAAAAGATGGGTTAATTATGAGTTAGATTTCTCAAAACAGCGGAACTTAAATATTAAACCATTAAGGATATAACTGTGAAAAAAAATCTTTTCTGACCATCATTGCTTTGCCTCTACAGGTTTTTCGTCCATATTGAAAAATATGCCTTGAGTGACTTGGCCGGTTTTGATACTAGACGCCATATTTCAAGCTGTCTTTACTATGGCGCGCCATGCTAACACCTGACAATATGCTCAGTCACGCGGTACTGAGTGTTTTGAAACCACACTTCCTGTGCCGAAAGCATTGTCAAGGAAAGAATATATCTATCTCAATTCCAATCAACAAAGACTCCAGTTTGTAAACAACACAAAATATTTTGATTAATAAACGGCGGGGAGGATAAAATCACACAAGAATGAAGCAATGTGAGAAAACGTTAATTTACGTAGCCGGTCACCCACGCACCAATACGGAACTACGTTAATTAACATAGGCCGTCATTAATGTATTGAACAACAATCTGCCATCTGAAGGCAGCAACATTGTAAGCTTCATTCACGATAACCCCGCAAGTGATTTCCGCGTAATAATGCAGGTTAGACAACAATCCGATCACAGGGTGACCGGAAGCGATATGAGTGGAAGATGCAAAAAAATTCCTTCGGGTCACCGGTGGGCCGATCGAAACTAGCAGTATGCCTCCGTCCTTTACTTGAATAGGAATGCCATGTTGCCATTAGTTATTGGAAATTTGTAACTAGGACGTAGTTACTTACTCTGTAATTTTGGGAAGTTCGCACAGACAGATAAGGGTAACATGCTTTGGGACACATGGTGACCCGAACCGCAAGGAACGTGTTAACTTAAATTATTTTATCTTCTTTGGCAGGGTGGGTTCAGTACACGGATGATGCTGATCAGAAACCTATGCTGTGATGAGATTTACTAGAAATAACTGCACAATGAAGAAACTGTTTAAGCTGGTCATGATTACAAAGGATGTATGTAATTGATCTCGCCACATACTATGCATTTCTTGTTCTGAAGTAGAAGACTCCATGACATTCAGGATAGTCCTTGGCAGTCTGTCCAACATGGCAATTATGTATATTATGTTCATCTGGTGATAGCTGTTGTAACTTATGTTCATGGTCCTCCAATAACTTCTTCTCAATGATCCTATCACAGCCAACTTGGGAAGTGTGTGCAGACATCTCGTTGGCACGATCCATTGCATGCCCCACCATAATCAGTCGCTTAGCCACTTGACTGAAATCTCTCTTTTGACAAGGTGTTGGACAAAAAATATGTTGATGCCATTCTGCAAGTTGCTTTCACTGTTGTGAAATATGTATCCATGGCCAATGTTTCTGGCCTTGCTTTTTTTGTCCTGAAGAACTGTGATAAACTGTGCTTTTCCATAATATCGGCTAGCTCTAATCTTTTGCCAGCAAGTGTTTCTACATTCCGTGTGTCAGTTCTCAGCATTAGTAATGTGCTCGCTGCCTTCTTGTGTCTTCAGTGATCAAGTGTGCTAACTTTCCTTACTGTTGCTGGAAGGAGACCTATCCAACATCTTCCTTCTGATGTGTTGTACCTTTGCAATCACATTTACCATATTTACTCCAGTATTAGACCCCTATTTTCCCCCCCACATTTACAGCCAAGAAAAGTAAGGGCGAGTCCAGTATGTGATAACCTCAAATTTTTGTGCAGTGAACACATGACTGGAGGCTATAAAGAACTATAAATTGTACATGTTAACATTCGACACTATTCTTTAACAAACTTACGAATGTATTTTTAGTTTTACTAGCTATTCGTGTTGGCAGTATTTATAAATTTAAAAAATAAATGGTTAACACATGACTTTTAGGCCTACATATAGTCAGTTTTAGTTACTCATATCATGTCATTCATTTAATCTCGTTAACTCCTCTGATGAGGTTGACATCAGGAAGGGCATGTGGTCATAAAAACTCTCTACAAAGATTAGTCTTGTTTCATACTCGACCCTGTAGAGAGAAGGGATAATGGTATCGTATTATGCAATAATAATACAAAATGACGTAATGGCAGTCATTTGTGTCTGTCAGTTAAGCAGTAGGTCTACCACACGGTAAATCTAATAATTGCTTTCATTTGAAATATCGTCGTCTTGTGCCACCAACTTCCCTGCTACAGACGTATAGTCATTCCAAATGACGTCATCTTCATGGCAATCGCAAGTACTTGAGATCCCGTCTTTTTACAACTTAAATAGTTTTGTTCCGGACTTTAGAGTCCAAATGGTGAGAATCTATTCGCAAATGGTTTCTGAAGATGGCCTCTGTTATTCCCAGTTGGTGTATGAGTAGCAGAAGCCGCCCGCCCCTTCTGAATAAAGCCGTGCTGTCAAAAGCGTGCCAACCCACCAGCTGATAACTAGCGTATATTGTGAGTTGTACTTCCGAACGTAACACATGGTGACTGGAAGCATTCTTTCGATAATTGCGGCTATTGAAAGCCAGACCTTTATTTCTAAGTATATTTCATGCTTGTACTCTACATTTATCACATCAGGATATACCTAAACAACTGTAATCGAGATGAAAGACCACAACTTGTAGGTTACGTATGCTACTAATTGCCCATCTAGTGTCGAAGTTCCACAACGGAAAGAATAAAAATAAAAAACAGGAAAACTCGTCACATGTATGGATATCTACAGGTGTGGCGGTTTAACGTTTAATTTCGCACGTTCGTTTCCTTCATATATCTTTAATTAATGCGTAGTATGTTCTGTTTGGCATCTCCAAAAATCGTGACAGTAGTTAATGGGGACGTAAAATCAATACCATTATTATTATTATTATTATTATTATTATTATTATTATTATTATTATTATTATTATTTAGGTACGTTGGCAAGTAAAACGGTCGTTACGATTGGATTGTTTTTATCTCATTTTAAACTTGCTTATCTCAAAGATTACATAGGCTATATTGGCTCGAGTTTAGAGATATTAAACTATCATTTTGTTAATGATCTCGCCTGCTATATTAATAGCAACAACAGTGAATATTTAACCAAAGTAAACTATTTGCCTCATCCTGAGGCGGTGCAGCCCCCAGTGGAGGGGAGCTGTATGTACCAATTTTTACTGCATATCAATTTTCCTGCTATTATTAAATCTCTGGCAGTATGGTACTGGGAATCCAACTCAGGCCTCCAAGAACGGCTGCTAACAGTGCTAACTATTATGCTGGTGGACATTCTTAACTAAAAATAATAAAAAAATAAAAATAGCATGACTGATGGATGCTTTAATTGCATAGGTTGGACGCATACCTATTCGCCTATTTGTACGTCATCAGAGCTGCAGTAGGCCTACGCTACGGAGACGACATTTAACTACGAAACACAGATGTACCGCATGGCTTTTACGCGTGTTTTCATTGGATGGGTCATATGGACGAAACTATTCATAAAAATGTCATCGGAGCTGTAGTAAGGCTCGTACCCACTTCGAAGTGGAATCGTTCTTCTCAGACGAATTACGTTGAGGGGGTCTTGTATGAGAGATTAATTTTTTCATTTTCTTTGTCCCAAAAAGCCAGTGTGTGTGTGTGTGTGTGTGTGTGTGTGTGTGTGTGTGTGTGTGTGTGTGTGTGTGTGTCGTCTTATACACGAATAAATACGGTATTTTACAGCCAGTTGCCTCCTGATGCTAAGCCTGATTGTTCTTGCTGAAACCCACCTAGTTAATGTCACAGGACTGTCAGCAGTCTCATTGACCTCTCCTTTGATCGTTCCAAAGGAGATCCATGTAATCACTAAGCTCTGAGCTGGGACCATCCATATTTATGACCATGCAGGGAGGGGTGTCTCAGCATTATTGCCCACAGGAATTGGGCTCTGCCTTCCAGCCAATGATACAGAAAGGGTTTTCTGTTGTCTCTCTTATGCAGTGATCCTTGCTGTTGTCACCCAAGTTATCATCTGCCTCTGACATTCTTCTATAGCACTGGTGCCTCACATAGAAGCCGCAGCCACTCCTAAGATGAAGACCGACGCTACCTTATGGATTTGAGTAGTATTTCCTCCACCGAGGGGACAATTAAATTGACTAAAGGGGCTCGTCTGCCCAGAGCCGTTGGTCCACATAGGGAGTACTTACTGCCACTCACCACTTGGCATTGAGAGCTATATATATTGTCTACTCCATTGCCGTAGCGAGGTAACTCATTCAGGCATATAGCCATGTTTAACAAATGTGATTCATTGAATCCTTTGCCACGTACATATTCTTACAAAACGTCTGCCCAATCTGAATTGGGACTTGAAGATGATTGCAGTACATAAGCTGAGCTGAAACCTGTTTCGTAGATAAGGCTATAATTTTTGTCATGTCATTGTTAAAATCATTGTCTACATGAAAATAAAACAGCTTGAGGATTGGAAAATGTCAGTTATTTTAGGAATAATTTTGACAAAACTACAGGTAGTATTTGAGAATAGGGCATTAAAATATTTCATGTCCAGTGTATATACATATACATACTCCATTAATTGAAATATATTTCCAGGTAAATGAAGGAGTTATTCAACGAAGGATGGAAAAATCTCAAGAAATGAAGTTCGGCCTTGAAGATTCCATAATTTAGTTATTGATCCCTTCTGAAGGAGAACAATTACTGGTATTCCATTGATGGAAATTTTCAGCATTTATTTGTGTAAATTACATGTGAAGAAAACTTAAAGAGGTCTTAGTGAACCAAATGCATCTGATGAAAGTGAAGTTAATTCTGATGTGTAAGGTGTAGTTTTTATTTTTTTAATTTCTCAGTGGAATATTCAAATGAAAGGTGTATCATCATGGAAGATGGGAGTGCTTTCCTTCCTCTTAAACCATTTGTAGTCCCTTAAAAACCTCAAGGTATGGGGTTGGCATATAGTTTGCATTGTTAATGATTTATTTACTTAATTTTATTTCGGAAATCAGTTCTTTCTATAGGCCTTTTGTTGTAATAATTTTCTGGTGTAAGTTATTTATTGTTCTATACTCCCACACATTGATATGAGTTCTAATGCTCCCAAAACCATCTAGGTGTAAGGTACTAAGTTTGTGGCTCTCAATCTGATAGGCTCTGAAGAGTGAAGTTCTAAGTCTGTAAATATGAAATGTATCAAAATGAATTTAATTTCTATTATGTGAAAATACGTTAAGCAATTGAAACCTGCAAGGAATCATTGTATGAATGTGCATTTCTGGATAAAGATAATTTTATTTTAATAAGAATCATACTGGATGTTTCAATGAGTTCTGCTTGGAAAAATTTCCTCCATTCATACAGAGTTCTTAATTTGAGTTGGTAGAAGTTTTTCTGGTTGTGTTATCACCAGTCATCTGAAATGCTGTAATTGCCAGCAATTATAGTTTCATTTAAAATATAAAACCACAATTTGAAGGACTAAATGCAGTTGCATTGGTCATTCACCTCTCTTCCAGTAGATATCTTCATTAATGATTTTTCTTTCATTATTTGAGATCATGTTCTTAGGTTCTTTCTGTAATGAACTTAAGATTCTCTTATTTATTCCTGTAACGCACAATGTGATTTTTTTTTTAACTACCAAATTTCTGTATGATCTGTGCTGCTTCTGTTGTTCACTTTCCTTGTTAATATACTTCATATGAATCGACTTCTGTAAACAGTTGGGGAAAAATACACTAATGAAAATTTATCTGAAAAATATTGAAAATGCTGTACCCATGTTTATGCATCGATTTGTGGTATATTTGGAAAGTAAATGTGAAATTTAATGCACACCTAGTACAGAATTGCTATTTTTATTTAAATGTTGACTTATACTTTGCTTTGTGAATAGACATTAATTTATAACTGTGAAATAAAAATCAAATCTGAAAGTTATTAATGAAATGTGCATATTTATAAGAAATATACCAGTCTTTTGCACTTTTTTACTTGGACATTTTTACATGTCTTGTTTCCAATTTCCTTTGGCTTGCTTATGAAGCTAATTGCATCCAGTTCTTATGCCTGTCTTTCTGAAATGTGAAGATAAATGATTTCTTCGAATTTAGAGTGTATATTTTCAAAGTATTGAATATAGTTGTAACATACAGGTGCTTCTTTTTCCTCTCTCTTAAAATGTACAAAAAGCTATTTTTAATTCATAGAGCAGATGTACTGTGATTAAGAGGAAAATTGTTACTACTTCATAATTATAAGATAAAGAAATACAATTACCTATATCATCAAAATTTTAAGTACTCATAGAACAATGTACTGTGATTAAGAGGAAAGTTTTTACTGTTTCAAAATCGTAAGGTAAAGTAATACAATTATATCATCAGAATTAGTAGTATTTTCAGGATTCCCATATTTTTATTCCAAATCTCAAACTGGAAAAAATCAGCTGTAGAAATATGCCTAGCAAATTGTTCTTAAGAAGCATGTTTTAAAATATGATCAAAATGTTAGAAAATATCATGGGCCCATATGGGGAAAATAGGGAGAAAACAATAGAAAATAACCCAATATTATTTGATACTCGTGTTCACTAATTATGTGAAAGTAACACAATGACTCTAGTATATATTAATGATGGGCAGTCTGAGACGAGGTGTCAATTTCTCGAAACCAGCGCAGGCAGTGTTTCTTGCAAGGAATTTTGACAGATCTCTAGAGCGGTGTACCCCACATTGTGTGGCGAGCAGCGCGTCGGGAGGGCTACAGGTAGATGGATCTGAATGTTATTGTCGAGTATGCGAATAGCCAACCACAGGCTTTCTCCATTCTGTAAATATATGTCAACAAGCGACTGCAGCATACATTTTTCATTTCTGCCGAGGTCTAATTTGACACAGTAGAACACAATTATAAAGAATGCACATTCTGGCATTGTATGCAGTAGTAAGTACACAAATGAGTAGGCTAAGTACAGAAACTGATGGCTACTGTAGGTACCCCTACCTGGATTCGAGAGGCATGCATTATTCGAACTCAAGACGGGACAGTATGCATCTTGCTGCATATGCAACCACCATTACGCATGAGTGGAACGTGTAATCTAAAATGTCCGAGTTTGCTCCATTTCATTCGATGGGTAGGTGTATATCATTATCAGATCCCACATTCAGTATCATGTGACCACTGTTTGTGTTAACTAATATTTTATTTCATAAGTTATGAATTTCATAATGGGCCGTATTGACAATTGATCATTATCAAAGGGTAGAGGAAGGTCCACCTATTCAATACCATTAGCTTAATATAGTGTTCCATATAATTGGTGCTAGTTTTGACCCTACATACATTGGGTCATCCTCTGGCACGATCTAATTGAAAACACGTTTACGTACAACCAACAATAAACAATACAATTTGGTGTATCTTAATTTAAAATCTAAGTCTAAAACATTGTTGAGGTTGGACTATACATTTAAAATTGAAACTAAAATGACACATTAAAACTATTGTGGTTGGTGTTGAACTATGTCAGTGTCATTATAGTAACCAAGTGTTCTTGAGTCTATCTTAGAGTTGATATACCGGGCTAGTTGGCCGTGCGGTTAGGAGTGCACATCCGTGAGCTTGCATCCGGGAGATAGTGGGTTCGAATCCCACTGTCGGCAGCCCTCAAGATGGTTTACCGTGGTTTCCCATTTTCACATCAGGCAAATGCTGGGGCTGTACCTTAAGGCCACAGCTGCTTCCTTCGCATTCCTAGGCCTTTCCTATCCCATCGTCTCCATAAGATCTATCTGTGTCGGTGCGGCATAAAGCAAAATAGCACCAAAAAAAAGTTGGTATATATTATCTACATAGTTGAGCCATTTGATATATAAATTGTCTTGTTGAATAGTAACATGAACAATGGGTTTATATGTAGCTTGAAAGGGACATTCACAACTTGAATAGGTGTTAATCTGATGCAGTGATCTATTGTTTAATTTGGTTTCAAATGAATGTCTGAAAAAGAAATTACTTGAAGTGAATTACTGAGAAAAGAAGGGAAGCTAGAAGATAGAGATTAACATACAGACATTACGAATAGAATACCTAGTGAGGTCACTCAGAGTCCAGGCGTGCTCCTGCAGACTGGCGCTAGTGGAGCCAATAATATTTAATACTACAGTGTTCACTAATTACGTGAAAGTAAAACAATGACTCTAGTATATATTAGTGATAGGCAATCTGGGACGAGGTCTCGATTTCTCAAAAGCAGCGCTTGCACTGTTTCTCATGAGGAATTTTGAGAGATCTCGAGAGCGGTGTTCCCCGCATTGTATGGCGAGCAGCGTGTTGGAGGTCAGCTGTTTTACGCTGATATGCAAATAATTAAATACAACACACAGTTGTTTAGACTTACTCATAACACTGTCAGAGAGTTGTACATAATATTCTCAGTCCCCATGAAGAAACATCTTTGGACTTGAGAATACACAAGATCAAATGGAACATTACGAACAGTGAAAGCAATATCATGCTTTACGCACTAAAAGACCTTTTAAACAGAGCACATAAAATATTCCATGTTCTTAATCTGCCCCTGTAGAAATTAATCCTATCTTTGACTGAGAAAAAAAAGACATTTAGCTCGCATTAAATTAAGAGTTGCATTCGTTATTCGCCTTTTGAGAGACCCTATTGGCATTTGGGCATTGGTAAGAGCACTAGACAGGCTGTGAATTTGACTACAACTAGGCTGGCTTTGAACCTTACCGCTCACTGTGGCCATCACTGCTTCACTCAGTGATTTTTGTTCCTTATCCCCTTGATACTGTCATCATTCCTTTTCCTACTGGGTGCCTTTCGCAATTTCACCTTGGTGGATTGGTATTTCGGTAAATTTGAAAAAAATATGAGGTACTGCTCCTGGTTTTAATATCAAACTGACATGAAGTTCAACGTTTTTACCGTTCACAACAAAACTGTGATAAATATCATTTTTGATCCGTATTGATATTTGATTGGAATAATAACAAAAAGTTCATTTATTAATTTGACCACCTAATCAATACAATAAGTCTTGTCTTTGTTGATTTACATTGACATGTTAACTAAAATGGTACATGTTTTGCCTTGTATATAGGCATCAGCCATTGCCTTAACCTTGAAATAAAATCAGGCACCTGATTTACATATAAATAAAATAAAACTAATTTATAAAACGCCTTGAAGAGATTTGAACTAAAATCAACATATGGTAAAAGACTAGTACATTGTTGGTTTTGAAGATATTGCAATGAGTGAGGCGTTTACAATTGGTGAAAGTACAGTAGTCTCTCCATTATCCGACCTAAACGGGACCTGGAGTGTGTCGGATCACCGAAAATGTTGGATAATACAGAACCCCTTTGAAAATGAACTGAAACAGGAAGGCTGTACTCGAGTACTAAAACAATGACATGTTTTACAGTACTCTATTTATTGCATTATCAGTTCAATTGTACAGTGCATGCAGTATTGAACGAAAGCATTTTTAAGTTCCCAGTAACATTACTACAGGCAAGAACAGTAACTCTTTCCTTACTACGCTTGTAGCCAGGTGCAGACGTTTCGGCTTGGGCTGCGAGAGTTTTTGATGGCAGCATCTTGAAATGTTTCCAGCACACCTTGGTCCATTGGCTGGCATAATGTCACGTTAGGAGGGAGGAACATGACTTTGATGTCACCACTTCTAAGTTGCTCTTCATTTGGGTGTGATGGAGCGTTGTCTAGTAGAAGCGCTTTTCTAGGGAGATTGTTCAAAGCTAGAAATTTTCCTACATCTGGAACAAAGCTAGAAATTTTTCTACATCTGGAACAAACTGTGTAAAAAAACCAGTCTTTAAAATGTCAACAGACATCCAGGCAGCCTTCTGATTCGTGTAATGGACCGGAAGAGCATTAACAGAAATGTTTTTAAAAGCCCTAGTCTTCTTTGCTTTACCAACCATAAGCAATTTTGCTTTTTAAGTTCCCAGTAACATTACTACAGGCAAGAACAGTAACTCTTTCCTTACTACGCTTGTAGCCAGGTGCAGACGTCTCGGCTTGGGCTGCGAGAGTTTTTGAGTGTTTGATGGCAGCATCTTGAAATTTAGCCCAGTCTCATCACAATTAAAAATCTGATCACCGGTTAATCCTTCAGCAAGAATTATTTCTTGAAATTCCTTTTTAAATTTCACAACCTCATCGGATTTAGCTGACAGTTTTTCTCCACAGATATTAAGCTGCCTAATGCCGTACCGTTTTTTTTCCCACCGATCAAGCCACCCCGCACTGGCAGAAAAATTAGGGTCCCCTTCATTAAACTCCTTCTGGAAATGCACCTCCTTTTCTTGAAGAATGGGGCCAGATATTGGCAGGCCCTTTTCCTGGTGTTGAGTGAACCAAAGAAATACTGCTTCACTTACTTTTTCGTACTCACATTTTTTCATTGTTTTTCTAATTTTCAGTGCATCACTTGTTGCTCTGGTAGAGCACCACTTTTAAATTTCTTCCCTCTTTTTTTTTTTCCGAGTCTCCCACTGTAACACGTCCAACACCATAATCAGAAGCCACTTTTTGAAGAGTTTCCCCTTAGTCCAGTCTCTTTAATGCACTCAACTTGTCTTCCATAGAAACAATCACTTTCTTCAGTTTACTCGCCATACTCACAAAGGATATGAAAACTATAACATCCGCACCCAACCAATACTATAATGAACAATGACTGAAGACTCACTGCACCTGTCCTTGAGAGAAAAACCTGTCCTACCGCCAGCGGTCAGGCCAGTGCTTGTCCCACGGTCGCACCCTCCACACCGGGTGTCCTTGAATTTAGTCTCCACCAAAAGTTCAAATTAGGTCTACCAGTGTCGGATAAAACGGAACGTCGGATAAGCGAAGGTCGGATGAGCGGGACTCTACTGTATTTGCAATATTGACATTAAAAGGCTACTATTATAAGTAAAATGAACAAAGCAACAGTCTGTTAAAAACAAGTGGTAAGATTGCTATAAAATTGTTGACTGACCAGTGGTTACAATTTAGATAATGACGAGAATGACGCTTAAAATCGTATTTATTCAAAAAATAATGTTGAATAAAATAATGTCGAAGGATGGTCAAGTGACCTGTAATTATTTGTTTACACGAGATGAAAGTCGAAAGTCAATGGCGTGTGGTGAAGTTTTGGTACACTTTGATGAAAAAATACGAAGTTGTAGTTGAAGGTTGATGAACTATATTTAAAATTGGACCTCTATGAACCATCTCAATTTGATGCAATGCTAAAACGTTAAGAATATGGGTTTATTGATAACTTTTAGGTCATAACGTAACAAGTTACCCTCACCATCGTCAAATGATTCAACTGTCGCATTGCCTTTTCCACTAGAATGTCAATAAACCCATATTCTTAACAATGTTTTAGCATTGCATGATATTGAGATGGTCCATAGAGGTACAATTTTAAACATCATTCAACCTTCAACTACAACTTCGTATTTTTTCATCAAAGTGAACCACAACTTCACCATATGCCATTGACTCTTGACTTTTATCTCATGTAAACAAATAATTACAGGTCACTTTACCATCTTTCGACATTATTTTGTTCAACATTATTTTTTGAATAAATATGATTTTGATTGTCATTGTCTAATTGTAACTGCTGGTCGGTCAACGTAATGTTACAGCAATCTTACCACTTGGTTATAACAGACCGTTGCTTTGTTCATTTTACTTATAATAGTAGCCTTCTAATGTCAATTTTGCAAATACTTTCACCAATTGTAAACTCTTCACTCATTGCAATATCTTTAAAACCAACATTGTATTAGTCTTTTACCATATGTTAATTTTTAGTTCAAATCTCTTCAAGGCTTTTTATAAATTAGTTTTATTTATATGTAAATCAGGTGCCTTATTTTATTTCAAGGTTAAGGCAGTGGCTGATGATGCCTATATACAAGGCAAAATATGTACCATTTTAGTTAACATGTCAATGTAAATCAACAAAGACAAGACTTATTGTATTGATTAGGTGGTCAAATTATAAAATTAACTTATTGTTATTATTTTAATCACAACGAAACAGTCCGCTTTTATACGTAAGTTAATTAAATGTACCGAAAAATACAGGTTGCATATTCTGCTTTTGGCTGACAATTGCTTATATTTCGACGGAATAACTCTCATCCATTTCACAAACAGAATATTTTCTTTTGGCGCTATAAAAAATAGTCTACCATCAGGTTTCCTTCCGTAACCCGATTTACAACCAGAAACGAAACAGTAAGACATTTCCTCAAAATAATAGAAAACTAATTGATTGCACACACAAAACACTGCATAGTTATTAATACAGACCTGCGGAAAATATAAAAACAAATTCTCTCGATAGGCATTAAAATTGTTACCATGACTTTACTCGCGCACGCTATTACCATGACGAATATAAGAACAAGTGTGAGGACTCCTAGAGTTCAAGCGCGCCCCACCAGGCAGCGCTAGAGTGGGCAAACAACACAGAACAGATCAGGAGTCTTAGGAATGGCGCCAAAGGAAACGTATTACTCCGTAACTGATAAGTATATGCATTGTTAAAAAACAATGAGAGATTACAATGATAAAATACCACGGCAGGGTACAATGGAAAAAAGTCAAACATGAAAAAAAAGAGCTACGGCCATGGGCGCCCGCAAGGGGGGGCGCTTGCCCCCCCCTTGGAATTCTAAAGATGTTGATGTTCAATTGTTTAATATCATACCAGGTTATTTCATAAACTGAAATTACTGACAGTCATCTAGCATATGTTATAACTAGGAGTTTCTGTAAACAATTTAATGTTGCTGACGTTATATTGGTTTTTATATTCAAGAAAATTGTTAATGTGCCCCCTCCCCCCCCCCCCCAGAAAAGATCCTGTGGGCGCCCATGGCTACGGCCTTCATCACACGTTGTAAATATACAGATAAATAACGCACAACTCTCAGAATATTAAAACAAACACCCATAAACTGACCCATTCGATGCTGCACTCCCGTCTTCAATCTTCTTCCTTCTATTCCTGGTGGCGTCTAGGTTCTTTATCCTTTCGGAAGTTTCACGGGACTTAATCTCACTTGAAAGGTATTTCGGCAAATTAGAGAAAATGTGAGGCACTGCTCCTGAACGTCATTTTCATCTCACACGAGATATCCATTTTTTCCACTTTTCATTACAAAATTATCTGATTTCACAATCAAATTATCAGAGAAATGAATATGACAAATTCTGCTATTACGCGTTAACTCAATATCCTTCCAATGCATAGCTCTGGCCCATTTTTCAAATTGTGGCAAAAACAATCATAATCATGAACTTCTCCACCATAGTCTGACTTACAGCCAGGCACAAAACAGTACAGCATGCTGAACTATTAAATTAATCAAGCCGCATAAAATACATACTTGAAGTATACAACACACAATGAACTAAGTTTAAGAACTGAAAGCAAAGAAAAATCAACTTATTCACTGAAATATCTCGTACAGTAAAGTCTCCCGCACTTTTCTATACCCGGCTTGCCGGAACTACTGGAGCACGTATTGGATTTAATCGCTTGGAGCGCTTGCAGTGGCGAGACCACAAACTTCCATGCTATAATGGCTGAGTCCTCACACTTGATCTTATATTCGTCATGCTGTTACCTTCGTCGATAATTTGGCGCAAGTGTTGTTGCAGCTGGTTCATTGCGACTGCAGCGCCACACTCCAGACACAATGTTGAGAGAGCGGAATGATCACACTGTGACAGGTGTGTCATCGAGAAAGAACTGCAGAATTGCATTTTTTCATCAAGAAAAGACAGCAGGATTTCATTTTTTTTGGTGATATTTTGTATTGTAAGAAATGAAGAAATAAGAACTCTGGACTCTGCTGGAATTATTTTTTATGTAACTGGAAGAAATATTAATAGAAATGTTTGTAATAATTTTTTAAAATGTAATTTAGGGAAACATCAAGATATATGGAACTGTAAATGAACATTGCAAGATGCGAGAATTATTTTCAATGTAAACGTAATCGAGATCATTACGCCTGCACATAATATCTATATATATAAAATAGCTTGTCCTGACTGACTGACTGACTGACTGATTCATCATCGCCGAGCCAAAACTACTGGACATAATGAAATGAAAGTTTGGGGATACATTCATATTAAGATGCAGGTGCTTGCTAAGAGAGGATATTTGGATATTCCGTTGCTAAGGGGGTGAAAAAGGGGGTGAAGTTTTAAAATGAGTGTCTCAAAACTTTAAAAGTTTACAAATGTAAAAATTGGCATTTAGAGTCTTCTTTGAAAATAAGGAAACGCGTATTTTTTTGTTTTCGGAAAATCCCAATAGGAGGGGGGGGAAAGGGGGTGAAAAAGGGTTGAATGCATTTAATGAGGATACTTATATCTCAGAAACTGAAGATATTATAAACCTGAGATTTGGTGTTTTGTATCTCCTTCAAAAATAAAGAAACACGTATTTTTTTGTTTTTTGGAAAATCCAATTAATCGGGGGGTGAATTTTTCAAATGAGTGTATCTATATCTCAAACCTTGAAAGTTTACAGATGTAAAAATTGGTATTTAGAATCATCATTAAAAATAAACATGCATTTTTTTGTTTTCAGAAAATCCCAATAGGACGGGTTTAAAAGGGTGAAAAAGGGGTTGAATGCCTTAAATCAGGATACTGGTACTTATATCTCAGAAAATGTAGATATTACAGACCTGAAAATTGGTACTTTTGATCTCTTTTAAAAATAAAAAAACACGTAGGCCTATTTTTTGTTTTTGGAAAATCCAGTTAATGGGAGGGGGAAAAGGGGGGTGAATTTTTAAAATGAGTGTATCTATATTTCAAAACTTTAAAAGTTTGCACATGTAAAAATCGATATTTAGAATCTCCTTTAAAAATAAAGGAACACGTATTTTTTGTTTTCTGTAAATCCGAATAGGAGGGGTGTAAAAGGGTGAATAATGGGTTGAATGCCTTTAATGAGGATACACATCTCAGAAACTGAAGATATTACAGAACTGAAAATTTGTATATGGGGTGAATTTTTTGAAAGAATATATCTACAGAATATCTGAGAAACATAGAATGATACTGACGTAAAAAGTGGTATTTGGAATCTCCTGTAAATGTAAAGAAACATTGGTGATTTGTTTTAGGAAACTCCTCTCAAGGGGAACTAAAAAGGGGGTGAAATTTTAAAATGAGAATTTACACAGTATATCTCAAAATAAAAACCTGAACATGTTACAGAAGTGAAAAATGGTATTTCTTATCTCTATTAAAAATAAAGGAACGTGTATGTTTAGTTTTCAGAAATACCCCCTTGGGTGGGGGGGGGGGGGTAAAGCGACTGAAAAGGGTGTTGAATTATTTTAATTAGGCCACAGTTATCTCAAAAATGAAGATGTTACAGACGTGAAATTTGATATTTGGAATCGGCTTTAAAAGTAAAGAAGCACGTATTCTCGGAAAATCCAATGAAGGGGGGGGGGGGGGAGGTGAAATAATTGAAAAATTGACTTAATTGTATGAGAATACTTAAATCTATTAAAAACTAATTTTGTTAGTGCCTATAGACGTGAAAATTGGTATTTGGATCTCCTTTAAAAACAAAGAAAAACGCGTTTTGGGGGGCAAATCATCTTGGGGGCGGGAGTGTAAAGGAGATGAATTCCTTTCATGAGGACACATAAATCAAAAACTGAAGAAGTTACAAAGTTACGGTCGTGATAATTGGTATTTAGAAGATCCTTTACTATTAAAGAAACAAGTACTTTTTGCCGGAAATTTACTTGGGGGGGGGGGGGGTGTGTTGTGAAAGTGAAAAAAGGGAATTATTTTAATCTCAAAACTGAAGGTAATAGACGTGAACATTAGTGTTTGGAATCTCCTTTAACATAAAGAAACACGCCATCTTTTAGTTTTTTTGAACGGGGGGGGGGGGGTTTGGCTAAATAAACTTAACGGCGGTGGGGTGTAAAAGGAGGTGAGACCAATCGATTTTACTCTTCATAATGTATTTATAAGGAGCCTCCGTTGCTCAGACGGCAACGCGCCGGCCTCTCACAGCTGGGTTCCGTGGTTCAAATCCCGGTCTCTCCATGTGACATTCGTGCTGGACAAAACAAAGGCGGGACAGGTTTTTCTCCGGATACTCCGGTTTTCCCTGTCATCATTCACTCCAACAACACTGTCCAATATAATTTCATTTCATTTGTCATCCATTAATCATTGCCCCAGAGGAGTGCGACAGGTTTCGGCTGCCGGCACAATTCCTATTTTCGCCGCTATATGGGGGCTTTATTCATTCAATTTTTGACCCTGTCGAATGACTGGAAACAGGCTGTAGATTTTCAATGCTCTTATTCTGATCATAAACCGATCATATTTAATCTTTCCTGGGTTCGTTTTCAAGAGCCATCTTTTTCTTCGGAGAACGTTCTTAGATTACAGTAGATTCTCCTGGCATATAAATAAAAATTTAAACACATTTGAAATAAACGATTGGAATGTGATTGACCGTCCAATTTTTCACCTCCATAATAAGGTCAATAATGCACGGAAGTATGTCATTCGTATGGCCAGAAATCCAGCACACTTGCCTACGCTCGACAATGGTGTTGATCTCATTTTCAACAATGACGATGGCAGCAGATGTAATTTACCGCCAAGTAGCGGTCTTGAATCTTGCTGTGGGGTCCAGAACATCTATAATAATAATAATAATAATAATAATAATAATAATAATAATGATGATCTGGACCGTCGTCAAATGTGCGGACCGCGCTGAAAACGGTTCCTGGACGGGTAATGACTAAGAATGCAGTCCGGCCGCGGGTTCAGTATCGCCAAGGCACCCAAGACGACACCACGCCGGATCTCATGAAGGATTTGACCCATAAAAATGCTTATAGGAAAAGATGGCAAAGATTATGGACCCAACTGACCGGGTGGAATACCTGGACTTAGCACGGGAAGTACGAAATCGATTGCTGGAAAGAAAGATTGAAAAATGGGAGGAAACTTGCCATAATCTATTAGAAAACGAGTCAGATCACGAATTTTGGCGGATTCTCTCAGAAAACGAGTCAGATCGCGAATTTCGGCGGATTATATATAAAACAATGTTCATTCAATTCTAAATTTCAATATAATACCGTAGCGAAGCACGGGTATCTTGCTAGTATATATATATATATATAAGAGCTTTGTCTGTACAATGCTCAGAATTTGAAAAGAATGGTATTTCTGTATCGGTCATGTCTACAGTAACAAGGAAATGCACTTTTTACTTTTCCGTAATGTATGTATGTATGTACACGCATCACTAGAAAACGGCTAGAGAGAATTTAATGAAAATCGGTATTCAAAGTCGGGGAAAAAGTCGCTACAATCTAGGCTATAAATAATTTTATTCACGCTGATTGAAATGGTAGTTTAGGGGAAGTCCTAAAATTGTATTTTCAAATATGTGTTATTAGTGGTCCTATCGTAATAAAAATTGGTATACCGAGCTCGATAGCTGCAGTCGCTTAAGTGCGGCCAGTATCCAGTATTCGGGAGATAGTAGGTTCGAACCCCACTATCGGCAGCCCTGAAGATGGTTTTCCGTGGTTTCCCATTTTCACACCAGGCAAATGCTGGGGCTATACCTTAATTAAGGCCACGGCCACTTCCCTTCCCACTCCTAGCCCTTTCCTGTCCCATCGTCGTCATAAGACCTATCTGTGTCGGTGCGACGTAAATCAACTAGCAAAAAAAAAAAAAAAAAAATTGGTATGCAAAGTCGGGGAATAAGTCGCTACACTCTAGGCTAAAAATAATTTTATTCACGCTGAGTGAAATGGTAGTTTAGGGGAAGGCCTAAAATTTAATTCTTAAATATTTACGTTATTAGTGGTTCTATCTCATTGAAAATTGGTATGCGAAGGCGGGTAATGAGCCACTACAATCTGGGCTATAAATTATTTAATTCACGCTGAATTAAATGGTAGTATAGTGGAAGGCCTAAAATCTAATTCTCAAATATTTATATTATTAGTGGTCGTATCGATGAATACTACATAACCAAAGTTATATAGAATTAAATTTGCGACCATTTATGTCTTATACATTTTTACTGTACTGGCTATGATAACACAGATATTCATGAATTTGTATTTTTGTTGCTAAGTCCATATCAACGCCGATCCACGAAAAAATGGGTTAACATAATTTAATGAAAGTCGGTATACAGAGTCGGAGAATAAGAAACTACAGTCTAATCTATAAACAATTTTATTCACCCTGGATGAAGTTGTAGTTTAGGGGAAGGTGCCTAAAATGTAATTTTTAATTATCTATGTTATTGGTCCTATCGAAAAGTACTACATAACGAAAGTTATAGAGAATAAAGTTTCCGGTCATTTATGTTTGATTCAGTTTTAACGTACCGATTATGATAAGAGTGGTATTTCAGAGTCGGAAGGAAACTAAATGTGAAGTCCTACTTTATCGAAAGCGCATAACATTGATCAACAATAACTTTACATTGACCATTGTTTGTTGTGATGTTCTTTGTGTCTTATGCTGCCTCTCAACTCCGATAGATGCGTACCGAGTACAGTATAATAGCCTGCCTGAATATTGGCCGGAAATAGCCGGGGAGTTAGAAAATCTTCTTTAGCATGCCATTCCTGTGATTCATACATTTTCTGATACAGCTGGTACGTAACACACTGGTTCATCATAGTATTCCAGCTATTCGATCCCTACTCTGACGCGCTGTTTTGAAAGAGCAGTGGGCATACTTAAGGCAGAGGCACGCTTAGTAGAGTTGTAGTAGCTCTGGTCTAGGATAACAATTAGGGCTATTCCAAATTATAGCACCACAATTCACTAAATAACTCAAAATTCAATCCTGGAAAGAGCCGTTTCTTAAGAAAAGCTTCTTCCTCTTCATTTTTTATTAAATTCTACATTCATTTAATTCCAAATTAGCAGTGATGGGGGGGGGGGGGGGGGTTCTCCTCTGGCTTGAGGGAAAATTTGCCTCCAAGTCGGATAGGCCTAGATTTTTCCGCCGCCAGTGTAGTGAATTTATACTTTCCGACTCATCGGTACTCCTAAGAAACAGATTAGTAAAAGGGCATAGTTTTTGCCCTGGGAGTCTCCACTATTCGACCCCCTCCACGCCGAAAAGGGACGAAGAGTGTTCACGGTTCACTGGAGTCTGCGGCTTGGTAATTCCAGCTCTGGAACTTTGGACTGTCAGATCGACAGCTTAGTCCTACACTACAAGTTGTCCATTTCATGACCGTATCGATGAGTATAATCGAGATGTAAGTATAAATAACCACCTAATCGATACTTTATTATTGCCTCAGGCAAAATTGAATGTTAATTAACACTTACAGGACATGTTTCGACCACTTAGTGGTCCTCTTCAGCTGTATAAAGAAAGAATTGAGAAGAAAAATCATCAGGACAATAAGCACAAATAAAGTTCTTTGGAGACTCCTTTGTTAAAAAACGGAGGTCATCAGAACAGGACATCTTGCTTTTCGTTCTTGTTTGGAAAGGATGTTTATTCTGCGCTGTCTAGAGGGTCTATCTTTGAGCGCGACCTGGTGAAGTAACGATGTGACAAGGTCTGACAGTTCATGCAAAGCTCTGGAGAGAAGGGAAGTAGAGTTTTGTCGTCATCTAAAATAACGTGAGGGAGGAGGGAGATTGGGCTATGCTTCTGCTATGTCGTGTTTGATTATACACTGACTGACAGAGCAAATGCAACACCAAGAAGTAGTGGTTCGAAAGGGATGAAAGTTGGGAAAAAAACAGAGACGGCACGGACGAATAATTGATGTTTATTTCTAACCGATATGCAGGTTACACAATGCGCACGGCATCGACTCAGTAGGATGTAGGACCACCGCGAGCGGCGATGCACGCAGAAACACGTCGAGGTACAGAGTCAATAAGAGTGCGGATGGTGTCCTGAGGGATGGTTCTCCATTCTCTGTCAACCATTTGCCACAGTTGGTTGGGGCAGAGTTTGCAAACGGCGTCCAATGAGATCCCACACGTGTTCGATTGGTGAGAGATCCGGAGAGTACGCTGGCCACGAAAGCATCTGTACACCTCGTAGAGCCTGTTGGGAGATGCGAGCAGTGTGTGGGCGGGCATTATCCTGCTGAAACAGAGCATTGGGCAGCCCCTGAAGGTACGGGAGTGCCACCGGCCGCAGCACATGCTGCACGTAGCGGTGGGCATTTAACGTGCCTTGAATACGCACTAGAGGTGACGTGGAATCATACGCAATAGCGCCCCAAACCATGATGCCGCGTTGTCTAGCGGTAGGGCGCTCCACAGTTACTGCCGGATTTGACCTTTCTCCACGCCGACGCCACACTCGTCTGCGGTGACTATCACTGACAGAACAGAAGCGTGACTCATCGGAGAACACGACGTTCCGCCATTCCCTCATCCAAGTCGCTCTAGCCCGGCACCATGCCAGGCGTGCACGTCTATGCTGTGGAGTCAGTGGTAGTCTTCTGAGTGGACGCCGGGAGTGCAGGCCTCCTTCAACCAATCGACGGGAAATTGTTCTGGTCGATATTGGAACAGCCAGGGTGTCTTGCACATGCTGAAGAATGGCGGTGACGTGGCGTGCGGGGCTGCCACTGCTTGGCGGCGGATGCGCCGATCCTCGCGTGCTGACGTCACTCGGGCTGCGCCTGGACCCCTCGCACGTGCCACATGTCCCTGCACCAACCATCTTCGCCACAGGCGCTGCACCGTGGACACATCCCTATGGGTATCGGCTGCGATTTGACGAAGCGACCAACCTGCCCTTCTCAGCCCGATCACCATACCCCTCGTAAAGTCGTCTGTCTGCTGGAAATGCCTCCGTTGACGGCGGCCTGGCATTCTTAGCTATACACGTGTCCTGTGGCACACGACAACACGTTCTACAATGACTGTCAGCTGAGAAATCACGGTACGAAGTGGGCCATTCGCCAAAGCCGTGTCCCATTTATCGTTCGCTACGTTCGCAGCACAGCGGCGCATTTCACATCATGAGCATACCTCAGTGACGTCAGTCTACCCTGCAATTGGCATAAAGTTCTGACCACTCCTTCTTGGTGTTGCATTTGCTCTGTCAGTCAGTGTATCTCTTGTTCGTCTAGTCTGTTTCATGTGTACCCATTGCAAGTATTTACTAGTATTCTCGTATAAGATGTTTTTTTGCTCGTTGTTTTCGTTAAGATTCTCTTCACCGTTTTCTAATTTATCAAGAACGATGTGGATATTTTCCAGGTTGTTCCTTTATTTATCATACAGATAATTTGAAGGTCCTGTCTGATATTAGTGAATTTGTGGTTGGACTCTTTCATATTTTTCAGCATTGGTGTGTGTTTAAAAGACTTTAACAAAATACAGTTCCACGAAACCGAAATAAAGACATACTTGAGTAACTTAGTGAAAAACTCAGTTTAACATAGAAAGGTCATGCTGCATTACAATGTATAGTTTAAACAAATGTAGGTGAAAGAATAGAAATTAGTAACAGGAATCTAGGGCAAACTCAGGCACGTTGAATTTAAAACTTAGAAAATTACATTAAGCAAGAAAATACCGAAACGCAAAAGGAATTAATTTAAATCAAACGAAATCAGAGAACATTGAAAATAATTGCGGAAGTAGCACTTGCCCATCACAGTAGGGATTCCCGAGGGGAACCCTCGAGCGCGACTGCTCTCGAGGATGGTCACATGGAATAGACACCAAGAACTCGCATCATATACGCAAAGCCGGCAGAAGACCGGAAATGGCCAGATCACAAACAACCAATCGGATGTAAATTCCACTAAATTCCCGTTCTTTTCGCCAATTGGAACGCCCATTCTTTTGGTCAATCCAATTGTATGACCACATATGGTCATTTCCTGACTTGCTGAAGCAAGAGGAATTGCAACACCTGTTTAAACATCAGTAACCGCACGTGCGGTATAGGATGCCTCAAAATTAAAGCACCTTACACATTTTTAAAAAATCACATTACAAGGTTACAATTTTTGACATACAGAATTTAAAAAATAATTTTCAAATAATTCTTCAAGAAATTCTTCAAGTCTTTTCTTCACGCTTGCTGACATTAATTTAAATGATCAATTACATGAAATTTACCTACAAAAAATCACTTCAAAAATAATTCTCGCATCGTGCAATGTTCATTTAAAGTTCCATATACCTTGATGTTTCCCTAAATTACATTTAAAAATTATTATTACAAACATATTTAAATTAATATTTCTTCCAGTTACATAAAAATAATTCCAGCAGAGTCCAGAGTTCATATTTCTTCATTTCTCACAATACAAAATATTACAAACAAAAATGAAATCCTGCTGTCTTTTCTTGATGAAAAAAAATGCAATTCTGCTGTTCTTTCTTGATGACACACCTGTCACAAAACTAGGTATTCTATTCGCCATGATACAGATATACGAGGCTCTCCTATGTTCCTCGTAAATTGTTTGCACTTGGCATGGAAACCAACACCAGACTAACTGTCAAGAGGGAGTAGTACAGCTTATGATGGCAGGGGTTGTTGGAGGGATGTGTGAGGAGGAGCGGGTAGGTAGGGATGAAGTGATTGGTGGACTTAACGTGTGTTTTTTACATTTATACTTTGCATATATAGGAATGATTATATCAAACAGAATATTAGATTTTTCATTGATTTCATTAATATTATAGTTAGGGTTAAAGGACTGTTATAAATGAATGTAACAGTTTTCCAATATGTTAAGCATGGAACCCTTCTTATCCACTTCCAATATGCTTAAATCTTGGTCAATTGATGTAAAATTTTGTTTTAAGTCTGTCATGTGTCGTTTCATGGGAGAGAAACGATTTATCTTGAAAGATTCATATGTTCCATGTAATTTATTTATTTATTTATTTATTTATTCACGAAGCACAAGATGCAGCTACACTGATCAAATTTCACTTGCACTGTCAACAGACTATTTAACAAACGTAAACTTTCATAATAAAATATAACAAACATAACAAAATAGAACAAGATCAGGTACACAGCCTACTAATAACAACAGTCCAAATCGAAAACCATGTGAATGACCATGTTCATAGCCAAGTCGTCGTGGGTCAAGATTTCAAAACTACATCCTGTTTGCCCTACATATATAATCAAGCCTTCACCCTTCCAGCCTTTGAAATGTGGCACCGGCATAAGACTATCACAGGGTCGCTGACTGGGTACTACCCACAGAGACATCCTTGAATGTTACAAACTAACCTTAAAATTATTAGGCAGGAAGGATAAAAGAGAAGAAAATAATTAAATAAAGAGATTTGAATGAGAACCTTTTACGAACACAGATTTATTGAAAAGAAAATCTAAACTTTGGCAAAGCAATATCCCTATACAAATCAACAAAATTTCGGACCAAATATTTGTACATCACACTCTACATCATTCGATTCATCTGATTTCTGTTCAAATTTCATTATCATTTATTATGATACACTCCTCACGCCATCATTTGTTACGAATTCAACAATGTATATTACCAAAATAATGTTTGTTAATTTTTGCCAACTCCGACTATGAGGTATTAACAACATGACTCATAAATTCAAATTTTCTTCCAAACACATTACTTAATTTGATTCCTATTACATCTCATTTCATTTACCACCGTTACTCTACTCCAATACCTCCAATTTCAATTCAGTTCAACTTCAATCATATCTGGTTAACACCATATTTCAAAATTATTAATAATAAAAAAATATTATAATTTACCATCATAACATTCATTAGCTCGTCAGAGTGACCTTTGAAATCGTTAATATAAAACCAAAACTTCATCCATTTATTCCTTGAATCAATAAATCCGTATTTACTTTTCATACTTTCAAATTAATCCATCACTATGTTATGAACCTTGTAATTATAATTATTAAATTATTTACTTTATTACAATCTTCCATTCTGAAATTTATGAAGCTATATGAAGTCATTAAATCCAACATTCGCAGTATAATTCGTGAACTCCTCATTTCAATTAATTAAATTCATTAAATTAATATTATTCACCAAATTCGAGGTTATCATGTCATTATAATCGTTACCTCTGAAATCATTAGATTATTCAATTACATTCGTAAAATCAGATAATCCTTAATTCCAAAATTTGTTAAATTATTAAATTATTTGTCTCAATACTTTATAAAAATAATTCCTAATATTGATTAGGTCCGAAATTTATCTGACTTATTCTTTCACATAACATCCCCTACTCCTATAAGTGCTGATAATATGGAACGCGCGCACGAATCGAAAGCACCCCTGACATAAATAAATTAATTTACTACACTGATTCATTTAAATTATAAATATCCCGCACATACATAATCAGCTGTTTTCATACTACGTATAACATATTCCTACTCTGTAGCAAGAAACCTACACTACAATTGTAATACACAACTAATCTACACTGATTCTAAAAACAATGGGACAGAACCTCATTGTCACAAATAAAATCAACCATACGTGAACTGAATTCACACATTAACAAGAAACAATACAACTGCAAACCAGAATTTGCATTGCTCAACACACAGTAGAACATATAACATTGAAACAAACACAACATCAGTCAACCAAATAATCACAAGGAAAATCATCATTCATTGACCTTGGCCGAGCATCGAACTCCGACCGTCAACATGGCATCATTACAGTGACCTATCATTCCACTCGCCACAATGAACTGTCACGAAGTATATCTATTTTTAATTTCAATGTACTGTCCTAAATTCCTCAAAACAGAACTATATTATGAATGACTTTAATTCTTTTACCACTAAGACCCTGCCAACGCTGTCGGACTTCTTTTAATGCACAGCATGCCGACCCGGGCGACTACCTTATCTCAAGCGTCTCGCTCATTTCATTAACACGGCATTTCAACTCGTCCGCACCCAATTAATATTTCTCTCTCTCCGCTATAATGAACTCATATGTTTCCTCTAAATCATCTTTCGTATCCTTGCTTTCTGGGCGAACAGTAACCATTATATATAACACTCTCAATGCACATTATTTGTTCCATATCTCACGTGTTTAATTCTACATTCCTTGCTCAATATTATTAAGAAACACGTTCATCACTATGCCGGTATTTATTCATATATTGCGCTACACAATCTCATTAGTTTGACCCCTGCTGCTGCCATTTTGTGTCTTAAAGGCTCTACTTCGAAACTGGACTAACTACATCTCAGATAAATTATATGATGAAACCTATTCCCTACAGCACATTTTTTGTGCACTGGTTAACAACATATGTTACTTACTGATGACATACACTCTCAAATTTCACTGTAATGTGCCGGAATAACCAAGGTTCGAATCTCTCGGTCAATGAAATTCCTCTCGACGATCTTGCTGTCACGCAACATGCTAGGCTAATCTGTCTATTCCCTTGATTCGTAAACTTACACTGATTGCCTCCTACATCACTTTAAATATTCACACACATATTTATTTCACCATTTATGAAGACCATATTCAACACACGCCTCTTATTTACATGTTCACTCCCCCAGGCATCAGTATAAAAATTTACGCCCTAAAACTCTTAACTATCCTTGCTACAGTAAAATAAAAAGATATAAAACGAATTGTCATGCATTAAATTATTTACAAGTTAACAGCTAATCATGCACAGGCCAGATATAATGAATCAGGGTACTTATCGATTCGGCGACGCTCCATACTCAGCTCCACGGCCTCATGGCTTCAGGTCGGCCCCATGATGAACTTAAGCCATCATATAGGCGGCCTTAACACGTGAACCAATGCCTTTCTCCATGACCATGTTCTTCATTCTTGCTGGTTTTAATGAACTCACACGGCTTCACGCATTAACACACTAAAATACACACAAACACATATATAAGTAACTTATAATAGCACATTAAACACTTATTTACACTAATAATGAATACTTTATCTGTGCTCTTTTCACGAGTTTAACACGTGGCACTGCAAAGCGTCCTTGCATCGATCTCGTTCCGGTCTTTCTACTTTGTCACAGTTACTATTGTAAAATCGCCTTCCCAAATTCTACAGAATTTTCCATCGTTATTCAGTTGAAAATGTAATCTATCGGATCCCGTTGTATCCTATCGACAATTATAGTTAATGGACTGAGAAATGCTCAAGATTGTTAGTCCGCGTTGATCACCATGCGCTTCCCGTCCGAGCCATTCAAATTCACGTAGCAGAGTGAGAGTCTTCAGAGAGGCACGCGTCTTCTTCCTGCACACGATCTTCCGGGTACGGAGCTCGGGGAACCCCATCAACAGTGGTGTAATATCCCGTCATATATGCCTGCATTTATTTATTACAGTAAATCATTAGAAAGATGTCGTCTTTAATTCTCGTCCACGGAAGAGTTTAACATTGATTTCACATTGTCCCTTGGTGGATTTAATTAATTTTAGAGGTCATTCGTACGGCATCCATCTTTAATTTCCCCCATCACTTCAAACATGCTATGCTGCTATTCGCTGCTCGAAAATGCTGCCAACTTAAAACTGAGTATCTTGATCACACACGTCACGGAATATTCCATTACTTCCTATTACGTAATCAAATGATCCTGACACGAGGAACTTAGCTCCAAGCTTGGGCAAGCGAAATTTCGCCACACATCCGGCCTCTAGTCAAACTGTAGTCCATTCCCTTATACTTTTCTGTAATTTATAATATTTTTTTGCTATTTTGTTTTACGTCGCACCGACACAGATATGTCTTATGGCGACGATGGGAGAGGAAAGGCCTAGGAAGTGGAAGGAAGCGGCCGTGGCTTGAATTAAGGTACAGCCCCGGCATTTGCCTGGTGTGAAAATGGGAAACCACGGAAAACCATCTTCAGGGCTGCCGACAGTGGGGCTTGAACCCACTATCTCCCGATTACTGGATACTGGCCGCATTTAAGCGACTGCAGCTATCGAGCTCGGTTTATAATAATTTAAAGACAATGCTATGGGCCAATTGGGCTCAAAAATTTTATAGCTATAGCATTGTCGTTTGTAGACACCTGATTGAGAAAATTTATTAGTTTGATTGGTAGTACGTGTATTACAGAAATTGGAAACATTATTGGTTTTAAAAGCTATTTGTTACTTATTTTTCTTGAAAGGGTTTGTAATTTAGTATATATTTACACTATTGTACGTGGAGGAGCAATACCTTTTTTTGTGTGATTCTCTGGTTAAAGTAGAAATTTAAGTCTTTTAGGGCCGGTTTCATCAACGTAGGTTAAACCTTAACCCCGAGTTATACAGTTTTAACTCTGACTTTGACTATTCATTCTGTTTCATCAAGGAGAGATATTTTTAACTCTAGGTTAAGACCAGAGTTAAGATAACCCCTCCTTTCACCTGGGTTAGACTGTTTGAGGTTAAAAGCAAAATGGCCGCCGCAAATCATGCGTTTGATGCAGAGTTGCTTTATTTAGATTTCGTAAATACGTGTCAACAAGCGACTAGGGCGTTCATTTTACCGAGTCCTATTTTGACGCAGTATAACAATTATAATGGATACGCATTGTGGCGCTATATGCACTGGTAGGTACACGAATGAGTGGTTAAAGTACAGAACCTGCCGGCTACTGTAGGTACACGTACCTGGATACTACTGTCGGATCTTTTATTATGGACACTTGAGTTTAGGCTTTAATTACAAACGAACCAATAGGCCTATTGCAATGCGAGTTATACCAATATTTTCCTTGTTTAATTCTATATTAGCGTATATAGGACACATTGTTTTCGAAGTTCATTAAATATTTTTTATTTGTGGTTGTAATAAATATTGCCCGGGTTTTTGGCTTCTTCTCTAGGAAGCGCTCACTTAGGAATATATACAAGATAAACTTACTTGTCTGATAGTAATGCAATTTTTATATGTTATCACCACATATATTTGTAGTGTAACACTCAAGTTACAATTTTTTCAACCATCTCGAAAAAAGTTCTTATCATTTTTCTAAAGCAATTCTTTCTCAGCTCAGGATAAACGTACAACAGCAAAGTTGGGCTTGTTTTAAAGCACTCAGCCATGGTTATCAGAAACTACAACAACTGTAACCGTACAGTTTGGTACCAAATTTATGAAGAGTAATATTGAATGGAGGTTTTGTGTACGCCGGACCGTGCGATTAACAGCAGGCCGGGTGGTGAAGTTTTTGATTTGATAAGAATTATTCTCATAGCCCTGTATGACTTCATATGGCCCAATATAAAGTTCAGCGAATTTATGATAGCATTTTGAACTAGGATTTGAGACGGCAGGTTTCTTCGCGAGAACCAATTCTCTCACACTTAGGCTTCGGTGGAACGTCTTATTGAGAATTCTTCGTAGGCGTCGTTCAGCTTGTTCCTTCAGATACTGAGATGTATTCTGGACGCAAAGCTCGTGTGAAGGTCTTGGATCAATTGGTAACGGGATTATACCTTCCCATGGTCTTCTCGGATATTCATTATGGTGTACAACAGCGGGTATCTGACCAGTAGATTCATGTATCGTTGAATTGAATTGATACTCTCAGTTATGATAGGCAATACTCTGATCCATTTCCAATGTTCATTTCGACAATAAATTCTACAAAACTTCCCAATCTCTCTCATAATTCTCTCAGCAGGATTCGCCTAAGGATTTCTAATTGAATTGAGTACATGTCCTATTCCCAAATTCTGGATGTCGCTTTTAACGTTTTCGGACGTAAACTGAGTCCCATGATCTGTTAATACAAATTCCGGCTTTCCCATCTGAGGTATAATTTTGTTCTTTATTTGAGTAATAACGGCTTTCGTAGTTGCTCTTTGGATAGGACATATGTCACAAATTTTGTAAACACATCGACGCATACCAGGATATATTTTAATCCTCTACTAGCACGTGGCAAAGGGCCGTAGAAATCCATTGCAAACAACTCTTTAGGCTTAGAGGGTAACATTGGCCTAGGAATTTGTCTCATTAAAAATTGACAAGGTTTAAATCGCTGACATATATCACACATCATTATAATTTTCCGCACCATTGAAATCTCTCTATTAAATATAAATAATAATGACTAATGGAATTTGGGAGCCATAAATATACAAATAAATAATTCTTAAACTTTGCCGGCTGTTGAAACTCATCTTCAGGGTCGTTGCCTTGTGACAAGGAGATCTGAATCACTTGATACCTAAAAAATTAATATTGGAAAAGGAGTCCATCTGGTAATTTCCCCCACCCATAGAAATTAAACAGAATATATATTAATCTCATACAATATACTTAGTCAATTAAACCTGTATTTACCTAGAAATCCGAGCAGAGCTCGTCGTGATACACCCTTGAACATATATAACAAAATAAAGAGAATATTGATATAAATAATAAGTGTCTTAATTTATGAAATAACTCTCTCTCAATAACTGGTACTCAGTTTATTCCGCAACGCAAAATATTCACACGCAGTCATGACTCATTTTTCAAGAATGGACTCCACTTTGCTGATGGCGTTGGTATAGTTTGAAAAGGCCCAACACGTTACCTTACGTAGACTCTCCGTAGAATTATATATGGCTAACATTCATAACCATAGAATGTTGTTACACTCCAGCATCTTTCTCCCTGGTTCCTTCAACAGCAGATCTCGAACTCCCAACATGGCATGGGACATCTTCTCACAACTCGTACAAAACACCTCTCCGATTACCACCAGTATCACATCTGCACACTGCAAGCTGCCACTTCCAACTCTAACTACAGACGCGTGCTTGCACCACACTAGCCCAAGCCAACACAACAGCATCTTAAAATAGCCCAGTTCCTGGAATTTTCCACCTCAGCTCCGTCAACACGTAAACCCCCGCTCGGAGACTCGTCACGTACACAACCGGGAGATAAACTGAGTGATCGAAACACACTAGTCCCAAATAAAATATAGAGAGTATCCATAATAACGAGAGTTCCAAAAAGAGTTACTAAGCCGCGACGGCTAAATACACACATAAATGAAATATACACATGAATAAATAATAATAATAATAATAATAATAATAATAATAATAATAATAATAATAATATCTGACCGGGGTTTGTCAGGTTACAATACTCCCCCTTTGTTTTCCAACAGATGCAAATGTTGGCAAAACAACACAAATCAGGTGGCTGATGGCCCAAGGACAGCTCCTCAAACTACCCATCAAATATACAATATACAACATTAGGGATCCCGATGGTATCTCCTCAAATTGAACACATTATAAGTTCCAATACATTTCCTATTAGCATCAATTAAGGAATATGCACACCTCCCTATCCTTCTCGCAACAATAAAAGGACCCTTAAACAATTGAAAAACTTAGACATGGTCTTATCCTCAGCGTTAGATGGGTGAGGCACTCGCAACAATACTTCATCTCCTACCTCTAAACTATCAGAGCACCTATTCTGAACTATCCTAGCACGTTTCTGACCAGACTTAACCAGGTTCTCCCTAGCAAGCTGTACAAATAGATCCTGAGGAACCTCCTCCACGCTCTCCAACCTCAATATCTTGGCCAACTCAAAATCAGGCTTTCTCCCAAAGTGCACCTCAATGGGTGTAAGACCAGTACTCTCATGTCTTGTGACATTGAGCCAATTTTCCATCCTACTTAAATGTTCATACCAAGAGCTATGATTATGACTTACATAGGTCCTAAACATCCGTCCAAGTTCCCTCATGACTCTCTCAGACATGTTTCCACAAGGAAACCTTATAGACGAATATGTTACCTGAATACCTCTGTCCTGTAGAGTCTTCTTCCAGATGTTCGAAGTGAACTGTGAGCCGTGATCGGATAGGATTCTCCTAAAGTTACCGAATTCCTCGCAATACTTACTCACTGCATTGGCACATCCTCTAGCAGAAGCCTTCCGAAGTGGGTATAATTTAACAAATTTAGAGAACGAGTCAAGTATTAAAAATATATATCGGTAGCCATACCTAGACTTAACCAACGGTCCATAGATGTCCACACACAGTAACTCACCTATATCCTCGGTTATCACAGCCTGCCTCGGCCCGTGCATATACCTATTTGGGTGTTTACACTTCTGACACACATCGCAAGTAGCCAAAGTCTGACGGACTTGTCTACCCATATTGCCCCACACAAAGTGATACTGAATTGCACATAATACCTTCTCCGCACCAAAGTGACCTAATTCCTTATGGAAATACCAAATCATGTCTTTCCGCAAGGCTTGAGGCACTACAACCCTCCATACATCCTTATGACATATGCGAGCTACTAAACCACTCAGAAGTTTATACCTCATATTCCCTTTTTCCACAATAGTGTCAGGCTCAGCAGCCTCTAACTCAAATAAAATATCACACAACTCCTCATCCTGTCCCTGATCCAATTTCATCTTCGAGAGTTTCCTTCTCTCCTCTTTACATTCGTCATACATATCAGCACATACCCAGATATTCTCACTAAAATCAGTGCTGACCTCATCAGCTGTCACAGAAATATTCCGACTCAAATAGTCAGCTAACACATTATCAGTACCCTTAACATGAACAACTTTAGGGTCATACTCCTGTATCGCCAGAATCCAGCGTGACATCCTGTTGGAGGTTAACTTACACGTTTTCATAAAGACAAGAGCATTATGATCTGTATGGATCTCAAAAGAATGGCCTAAAATGTAAATGCGGAATTTCTCTAAAGAATAAACAATCGCTAAAAGTTCCTGTTCGCTCGTAGTATACCGCCGTTCCGCTGTGCTAAGTCCTCGACTTGCCAGGGAAACAATGCCTAGATTACCTTGTTCATCACGCTGACAGAGAGCACCAGCTATACCTGAATTAGACGCATCCGTCATTACAATATAAGGCTTCTCAGTACATGGAAATTTCAGCGTGACAGCTTGGCGGAATCCACTTTTCAGGCGCTCAAATGCCTCATTGAGGTCATGGTTCCATCTCCATTTCGCATTCTTTACTAATAACTCGCGGAAAGGTTCAATTAAACAAGAGTATCTGATTACAAAGCGCCTGAAATAATTGCAGAGACCTAAAAAGGACCTTAACTGCTTCGCATTGCGTGGGGTGCTAGCATTGAAGATGCTGTCCAGTTTCTCCCCCTGTGGTGCGACCCCGTTCCGATTGATGGTGTGCCCCAGAAAACTAATTTGATGCGTTGCGAAATTAGATTTAGATAGCTTCAAAGTGAAGCCCGCTTCCCTTAATTTTGTAAAAACACTCCGTAAGTGTGTCATGTGTTCAGAAAATGTACGAGATGCAAGGACCAAGTCGTCAATGTAACACGTAGTGAATTCCTCTGTGTCCGGCCCTAGTGCAATAGATAGGGCTCTAATAAGCCCTGATGACGACGTCTTGGTTCCGAAAGGAATTCTGGTGAATTGAAACAACCTGTTCTTATAGAGAAAAGCAGTAAAAGGCCGGTCCTCCACCCGTAATGGTACCTGCCAGAAACTACTACGCAAGTCAACCGCAGTAAACCAATGACAACCTTCAAATCTCTGAACTAAACTCTCAATATTCTCAGGCCTCTGCTGATCCTCAGCTATCATACGGTTCATAAGCCTAGCATCTAAACACAGTCTCACAGACCCATCCTTCTTGCCAATAACAACCAAAGGATTAACGTACTTGCTACAGGAAGGCTCAATAATCTTACCTGTAAGCATATTATGTATCACTTCCTGTACCGCCTGAGCATGAGCATGAGGAATCGGATATCTAGGACTATTAAAACTAGACCTATCTAAAATATCAAATGAGTGTTCGTACACAGTAGTACACCCTAATTCACCAGAGAACACCTCCTTGTTCTCCATCAAAACATTCAAAAGTTCCCTCTTCTGCTGCTCCTCCAGGCATGTCTGTCGCACCGCTTTCTCCACCTCACTGACCAAATCCTGACTTTCCGATACCATACTGTCATTAATTCTGATACTTGCATTATTAACTTTAACATCGACTTCATCCTCAACAATTTCCTCAATAACCTGAATATGCCTACAATGAAGCACAAAACTACTCCCATCCACCTGATAATTAAGCTTAATCGGTTTACGTTCTTCACCAACAAGAAATTTCAAAACAGCAGTATCATAGTCAATCACACACTTGGTTTCAGATAGCCAGTCATTCCCCAGTATAACGGAATATACCAGATTAGGCACAACAAGACAACATTGCAACATGGTCTGACCACCAACCTCAATAGGAACAATAACCTGACTACGAATACGATTACTCTTAGCACCAGCTGCTGTGATAATAAATGTATTCCTCACAGGAATCTCCTCAATAATCTCACCTCTGCGACGAGCTTCCTCACAAAATTTAAAATTTACACAAGACTTATGACTCCCCGAGTCTACAAGCAATTTCTCCTTCACACCCCATATGATAGCCTCCATAGCTGGGTTGATCAATAATTCAGACGAACCACCTTCCTTAGCACTATCCTGGTCACACAACAAATCCTTACCAACATCAATCTCAAAAGCCTCCCTGATAACATGGATTTGCACATCAAGTGGGGATATCCTAACGGACCTATTTAGGACATCCCGTTGGAGTTTAAATTCTGATTCTGCTGATTACCACTATTATTACCTCTCCCATCCCTTCTCCCCCTATCATTCAAATCCCTAGACTGATTACTAGAATTAAAATTCCTACTATCTTGATTCCTGAAATTAATCCTGGTTTCTTCCTGCCTATTCCCATTACCCTGATCCCTTCTGCTATAGTCATTCCCATTCCTACGATTACTTTCAAATACTACTCCTCTCCTGTGATTATTTTCCCCCACACTCCTATGTCCTACCTGCCTACCCAAAGAATCGAAACGTTGCAACAGCCCTTCCATTCCCTTAATGGTCTTAACCTGCTGGATGCACATGGCCAACTGAATATCTTCATTAAAATGTCTAGCCATCCTCCTAACAATATCCTGCTCTGGCAAACTCTCTTCTAAGTTCTGACTAATAGCCACGTGCACAAGAAAATACTCCGTACGAGAAATACCCTCATTACCCTTATACTTCCCAGCCATAATCCTATCTCTTTCCCTACCCTGAATCTCCTCATCCCAAAACTTATCCATAAACAACTCCCTGAATCCCCTTAAACCCTTAATATGACCTCTATAAACATCATACCAACTCCTAGCTTCACCCGTAAACGCACTTGCTAACATATCATCTACCAAGTCCCACTCTAACACACCTTCTTCCTAGCTCCTAGTAAAACGTTTCTCCACTACCTTGAGAAATTCCAGAGGGTTAAACTGCTTACCATTAAACTTAGGCAGCTCAATTTCCTTAATAATATGCCTTTGTATGCTAGAACTCTGAACATCACCTGAGGACCTGACTGATTGAATCTTTTCGTCAACCCTCTGTAATACATCTGCCTTCCATACATCAATATGACTAGCGTTCTCTCTGACCTGATGTTCAATTACACCTTGTTTACTTATCACATTGTGAATACTGTTAAAGTTATCTAAAATTTTATCCTGACATTTAGAATTATTTTCAACAAGTTTAGCTTCAAGATTATTAGCAACGTTACAAATTACTCGGTTAAATTCACTTTTATTTGATTCAGATATACCCCTAATTTCTTCAATTTGCCTATCATGCTCAGACAATTTACCATTAATTTCTACACATTGATAGTTTAATTCCTTCCTCATCTCCATAATACCTGAATCGACTTTTTCACTTAACCTCTTTACTTGATTATCCATCCTATCACTAATTTCCTGAACTTGTTTTTCAATTTTAGCAACATTAATTTCCATTTTCTGATTATTATCCTCAAGTTTACTTTCAAGTTTCTGTGTTAACTCATCATTCTGCTCTCTAAGTTTACTTTCAAGTTTATTAGTAAATTCACTCAAAATATGAACTAATTGGTCTAGCTGCTGGTCACTATTATCGCTACTCTGCTCTGATAGAGATGATGAAGCATTGTCCCCGGTGACCATCGAATCTAACACAACATTTAAATTATTATCGCCCATTGTGGCTTCACTCTCTGAATTAATCATGTCAACGGTATAGTTTGCTCCCCCTGTACTACAATTAATATGCACTTTCCTTTCCACACTCCTATTTCTTAATTTTAACAGATTAATATTTTCTCTCGTCCAACTCATCACCTTGCGTTTCCCACATACGCAAAATTTCCACAAGACATATTATACACTCCACAGCGAACAAGAAATCTCCACAACAACTGTACATATCATGAAATCTGAGAGCAACTATACCATTTCTGTGTGCATACCCTATCGTGACTCAGATCAGTCTTGCCCCACGTTGCTAGCTACATTGAAATCTCTCTATTAAATACAAATATAAATAATAATGACTAATGGAATTTGGGAGCCATAAATATACAAATAAATAATTCTTAAACTTTGCCGGCTGTTGAAACTCATCTTCAGGGTCGTTGCCTTGTGACAAGGAGATCTGAATCACTTGATACCTAAAAAATTAATATTGGAAAAGGAGTCCATCTGGTAATTTTCCCCACCCATAGAAATTAAACAGAATATATATTAATCTCATACAATATACTTAGTCAATTAAACCTGTATTTACCTAGAAATCCGAGCAGAGCTCGTCGTGATACACCCTTGAACATATATAACAAAATAAAGAGAATATTGATATAAATAATAAGTGTCTTAATTTATGAAATAACTCTCTCTCAATAACTGGTACTCAGTTTATTCCGCAACGCAAAATATTCACACGCAGTCATGACTCATTTTTCAAGAATGGACTCCACTTTGCTGATGGCGTTGGTATAGTTTGAAAAGGCCCAACACGTTACCTTACGTAGACTCTCCGTAGAATTATATATGGCTAACATTCATAACCATAGAATGTTGTTACACTCCAGCATCTTTCTCCCTGGTTCCTTCAACAGCAGATCTCGAACTCCCAACATGGCATGGGACATCTTCCCACAACTCGTACAAAACACCTCTCCGATTACCACCAGTATCACATCTGCACACTGCAAGCTGCCACTTCCAACTCTAACTACAGACGCGTGCTTGCACCACACTAGCCCAAGCCAACACAACAGCATCTTAAAATAGCCCAGTTCCTGGAATTTTCCACCTCAGCTCCGTCAACACGTAAACCCCCGCTCGGAGACTCGTCACGTACACAACCGGGAGATAAACTGAGTGATCGAAACACACTAGTCCCAAATAAAATATAGAGAGTATCCATAATAACGAGAGTTCCAAAAAGAGTTACTAAGCCGCGACGGCTAAATACACACATAAATGAAATATACACATGAATAAATAATAATAATAATAATAATAATAATAATAATAATAATAATAATAATAATGACAATAATAATAATAATATCTGACCGGGGTTTGTCAGGTTACACCATGTCTTTCAAATTTGGCCAAATAAAGGTTTCTTTGATGGTCGCCGTCACCTTGTCAATCCCAGCATGTCCTACCGCATGATGTGTAAGCCAGATCAATTCACATCTCAACTTTGGTGGTACAACAATCCTCAATTTCGTATGCTCTTCATCAATGAATTTATGAAGTATTCCATTAAAGAAACTGATTTATAGCTTGTTTTTCTGCTTCTCATTCAACTGTTCCAGACTGCAATTTCTTCTGAAAATAATCCCTCAATTTCTTGGTCTCATCCCATAACTCTTGTGCTTCCGAAATATGTCTAAGCTTTTCCAAAAACTGATTATCCTCTTGTGTAATTTCAATCAAATTTACTTCTGTTTTTCCAGGTTCAGGATTTCTACTCAACGCATCTGCAATTACATTTAACTTGCCAGCACAATGTTCAAGTGTAACATCATACTGCTGAACAAATAAGCCCCATCGGCTAACCCTCTCGCTTGACATGGTCGTCTTGAAAAGGAATGTTAAAGCTTTATGATCCGTCCGAATGATAATAGGATAACCATAAATATACTTCCTCCAATGTCCCAAAACTGTAACAATGGCAAGCATCTCCAACTCCGTCGTGAGACTGCAATTTGCGACTCACAAAGGCCAAATAGTTCACTTTGTGATCTTTGTTTTCCGACTCCTGATATAAGACTTCTCCAATTCCCACAACTGAAGCATCTGTCTGAACTATAAATGGTTTTTCGAAATCTGGGTACCCCAATTTCACACTATTAGCTAATAATTCCTTCGTCTTCAAAAATGTGTTTTCACAATTTTCATCCCATTTCCATTTCTTATCCTTCTTTAACAAATCCTGAAGAGGCGCAACAACTTCCTTATACAAAGGACAATGGTCTGAGAAAAAGTTACACATTCCCAAGAACTGACGGATATGTTTGATTCTCATGGGTCTGGGGAAATTTTGTATGGATCTGATCTTTACAGGACTAGGTGTGACGCCATAGCCGTCCACAATATGACCTAAGAACATGATACTCCTGTGACAAAAGTGGGACTTTTCAAGATTTACTTTAAAATTTGCACGATTTAAGGTTTCCAAAAGTTTGTGTAATACTTCAAAATGCTCCTCCAAGGTCTCTGTTGCAACCATGATATCATCAACATATATGACCGTAGAATCTTTGACTTCCTGCGTTAAGTTCTTATCTAGGGCTCGGATCAGATCAGAACCAGGTGTCTTCAAACCAAAAGGTAATCGGTTAAAAATATACGTCTGTTGGTCGAATAAAAATCCTGTCAAAACCTTAGTAGCTTCATCCAATTCAATATGGTGATACGATGATGTCAGGTCGATAGTCGTAAAGTAATGTTTGCCTCGAAATTTTCTCAACAATTCCTTGATAGGAGGGGCCTGATCGTATTCTGGCACAAGTTGATTTATGGCCCTCGCGTCCAAACAAACACGGATGCTTCCATTAGGTTTTTCAACAATCACCAAAGGATTCAAAAATGGTGTAGGTGTCTTGGATATCAAACCGTTATCCTCCATTTCCTTGATTACTTCTTTAACTTTAGGGTAGAACTTTTCTGCCACTGGATAAGGTCTTTGCTTAAACGGTTCCCAACTATTTACTTTCAGCTCATATTTATAATTCAGAATCTTCCCCGGTTTGGATCCGAATACTGTTTTATGATGGCCTAAAATTCCCTGTAATTTTGACTTATCTTTATCTCCTATCATAGCTTCTGATACTTTATTTTTGACGTTGTCGCCGAAATCTGGTAATTCAGTCTCCCTTTCCAATGCGAAAATCATTTCCTCGAACTCTTCTAGAATAGCATCCTGATTTTGATGTATGTTTCTAACTATATCTTCCACTGATTGTTCTGCCAACCAAATTCTTCCTTCTCCCTCAACGTTTGGTAGTTGGTTTAACTGAATTTCTGACTAGTCACCACTGAGATTGAAATTTATTACGTCCTTTTCCATATCAATAATTGCCTTAAATTCTGGGAGAAAGTCAGCCCCTATAATCATGTTGAATTCCATTCGATTCATTATAATGAATGGGTGAGACATGATATTACTTCCAATGTCTACATCTACATAAGCTTGACTTTTACGTGTTGTAACTTTGTCTGGTATTATGCCTCGAATCTTAACTGACGATACTGGTATAATTGGTATTTGATATTTCTTCTGTAATTCATCGACTAAAACTTGTGTGATATTACACTAACGCTGGCTCCAGTATCCACCAAACATCTGACCCTCAGACTCCCAACTCTGACATAAATAACAGGTAACTTCTTTACTTCATTATTCACAAGGTTGTCTTTATCCTCCACAAGGTCTTCTGGTCTAGCTATCCAAGAATCAATGGTTGCAATTGCCCATCCTTTATTATCCCGATGGTGACATCCTGTGGTCGCACTATCTTGTAGTACTACATTTCGGCTTTTTTTGCTCCATTTCCCTCCATCGAGAACCTTGAGGCATTTATATTCAACCCCCCCCCCAGATTCCTCTCTACGTCTATGGGCCTGATATTCATCACTCTCAGCTCCATGACTTCTGTCCTGATTCCCTTGTTGAATCGCACTCTTCCACTGGTCCGACGATACTCCTTTTGTGGCCAACTCCTCAACATATCTTCTTGACTCATTCCTGCGTTCTTGAAGATACATTCTGTCATTTTCTTCCCTTCTCGATCTTCCTCTTTCATCACCTGATCTATTATAGAGTGGATAAGGTCTTCTCATCTCTCCAAATCTCCTATATCTATATCGGTACACTTGTCTTCTGTTTCCTCCATAATTTTGATTATAATTTGACTCATGACTCCTGTCGTTAAATCGTCCTCTTCCAAATGATTGAGCTTTCCAATTTCTTCGCTGGTATCCTCCTTGATACTCTCTGTTCTGATTATCATCGTTCTTGTTGCTGTACGTGTTGGTTCCCTGGGTCTTCCTCTCTGTTGAATTTTCTTCCTTGGTTAAGTCAATCGTATGGACTGTTTCAATGTTCCGATTCCTAGGATGATACATGTTTGATGTTTGATCTAGCTGCCTCAACAATACTTCGGCCTCTACCGCTGTCTTCACGTTCGCAGCTATCAATGTCCTTTGCACATACACAGGTAGCTGTCTTTCGATTGAAGCGATTAATTCTTCTTCTGGGGGCGGACAGTCTAACTCCCTAAGCTTCAAAAGTTGCCCTCTGAAAAAGTCTGCGTATCTCGTGGGTACTGTGCTCTGGTATTTCCGAAAATACAATTCAATTCTGAGTCCTTGTTGAACTTCCTAGCCCCAGTATTTTTGCAAAAAAGGCACGCTCGAATCCTTCGTAGTCGTCAAAACAATATTTGAAAGCTTTAAACCAGATCAATGGCTGTCCATCACGAAATCGCCCTACAATCCTCAACTGTCTGTCCGGATGAACTCTTTTGTCCTGGATATATTCTGTCATCTCTCTAAGAAAGCTTTTTGGTGTTATCTCGGGTCCACCAGTGAATTTCCTTGGCTTTCCCTCTGATAATCTCATCAATTCAAAATATGGAATTGGTCCCATAATCTGTGGTGTTGAAGTTCGTTCTTCGAATGGTTGATTGGTTGTTTCAGGTAAACGAGTCTGATCTACTCCATTTCCCAATCCTACACTACTAGAATGGCTTCCTGCTTGTTCTAAGACGTGCTGTTTATTTATCATTGATCGCATAAGCAGTTCACACTTAGTCTCCTGTAATTTCAATATCTCGACATCTTCCTTAAGTCCCTTGATTTGTCCGATCTCCTCTTTCATCTCTTTCATTAATTCTTCGTGTATGTCCACCTTCACTTCCGTCTTATGGCATTTATGTGCCCATTCACTAATCTGCTTAGTTACTTCGCACCCTTCAGCTCGAAGATCCGCTTGCACTCCATTTTCCTCTAAAAGCTCTCGTATTTTCAGCCATATCTTTTTTCAGTTGGTCTTCTACCATCTTAACTTCTCCATGGACATTATATCTCAATTGCAACAACCGGTCATTAAATCCCTCGGCAGTCTTGACAAAGGACTCCTGTGTTTCCTTTTGTTGCTTGGTGACTTTGGCGTCTGTCAATACGATAGCTTCCTCAATATCAACCATCTTATCCTTGATCTAATTTACAGCTTTCTGTTGACCTTCGACATTTATTTCGACTTGACTCAGTTTCTCTGACAACCTGGCATCTACTTGCGCTACTGTTAAAGCGACCTGATCTATCATTTCTTCCAACTTGTCGCTGCGGGTTACTGCTTCCATTCGGACCTTTTCTATCTGCTTCTCTAATCTTTGAGCATTCCTATCGCAGCCCTCTTTAACTATAGTTATCTCTGTCGATAGCTGATCCTTGATGCTGACCATCTGGTCCCTAACTTATTTAAATTGTTCATTTACGCCCTGGAACTGTTCATTTACGCCTTTAAATTGTTCATTCGCACTTTCCCTAACTTCTTTAAATTGTTCATTCGCACTCTCCTTAGCTTCTTTAAATTGTTCATTAACGCCTTGGAATTGTTGGTTAACACCTGGGAATTGTTCATTCGCGCTCTCCTTAACTTCCCTAAATTGTTCATTAGTGCTTTCCTTCGCTTCCGCAAATTGTTCATTAGTGCTTTCCTTTAATTCTTTAAATTGTTCATTCATGTCCTCCCTCAATTCATTCATAAGTTCGGTCATAAGACTCTTCATCACCTCCATGTCTACCATATTATCTTTCTGAGAAAACGGGCCTTCCCTCTAACCAAGTGCCGTGATTATGAGAAAGAATAAGTTCAGATTTCCATAATTACTACCATATAATTTAATCCCAGCTTCTTTATTTTACGTTACGTGAATAATATCAATATCAATCAAAAATCTGGCCTACAACATTGACATCTAGAAGCTGTCCCTATTTCATCTACATTCTGCCAAAGTTTTATACAAAGAAAGCAAAACCCGAAATAAATTCGCAAACAAATTATTAACACAGCCCCCAAAATAAATTTAACATCGAACCACCGAATATCGCGATACTATCATTGGGCTTTCGAATTATTAAGTACTTCACATATAGTACATGCCAGTATACAAACACATGCCCTCAGCATTACGGCGAATACGACCGAAACAATGGCCCATATCGTCGTAAACTGACACCATAACATTGGTTACTGCCATTTTCCACAACTTGAGACCGAGGTTATCTCATCGTTCCACGAAAATCTACGAATATTATTTAACTATTGCCCCTGGCTGAGTTTATTTGAAGAATAAACCAGACATTTTTAACCTCGTTTGGATTTAACACAATCCCTCTATTCTTTGGGCATTTCTATTAAGTGACTGTCATGAGCCTATTTCCATAACAATGGTACTCACGACCTGTTCTCATTCAGTTTCGCAAAATAATCTACATTTACATGTCACTTATAAAATATCTAACAAATATCGTGAAACCCGAAATTTAGGATTTTTCCAAAAAAAATCCAAAATTTCTATCATCACCATGATCAACTTGGTACCACTTAATGGGTAAACACACAATCATGCCCCACGTCACGGGCGACAACTCAACCCTTCCCGCTTCCAGCCTTTGAAATGTGGCACCGGCATAAGACTATCACAGGGTCGCTGACTGGGTACTACCCACGGAGACATCTTCGAATGTTATAAACTAACCTTAAAATTATTAGGCAGGAAGGATGAAAGAGAAGAAAATAATTAAATACAGAGATCTGAATGAGAACCTTTTACGAACACAGATTTATTGAAAAGAAAATCTAAACTTTGGCAAATTAACAATATTTCGGACCAAATATTTGTACATCACACTCTACATCATTCGATTCATCTGAATTCTGTTCAAATTTCATTATCATTTATTATGATACACTCCTCACGCCATCATTTGTTACGAATTCAACAATGTATATTACCAAAATATGTTTGTTAATTTTTGCCTACTCCGACTATGAGGTATTAACAACATGACCCATAAATTCAAATTTTCTTCCAAACACATTACTTAATTTGATTCCTATTACATCTCATTTTATTTACCACCGTTACTCTACTCCAATACCTCCAATTTTAATTCAATTCAACTTCAATCATATCTGGTTAACACCATATTTCAAAATTATTAATAATAAAATGTTATTATAATTTACCATCATAACATTCATCAGCTCGTCAGAGTGACCTTTGAAATCGTTAATATAAAACCAAACTTCATCCATTTATTCCTTGAATCAATAAATCCGTATTTACTTTTCATACTTTCAAATTAATGCATCACTATGTTATGAACCTTGTAATTACACTGACTAACAGAGCAAATGCAACACCAAGAAGGAGTGGTCAGAACTTTATGCCAATTGCAGGGTAGACTGACGTCACTGAGGTATGCTCATGATGTGAAATGCGCCGCTGTGCTGCGCACGTAGCGAACGATAAATGGGACACGGCGTTGGCGAATGGCCCACTTCGTACAGTGATTTCTCAGCCGACAGTCATTGTAGAACGTGTTGTCGTATGCCACAGGACACGTGTATAGCTAAGAATGCCAGGCCGCCGTCAACGGAGGTATTTCCAGCAGACAGACGACTTTACGAGGGGTATGGTGATCGGGCTGAGAAGGGCAGGTTGGTCGCTTCGTCAAATCGCAGCCGATATCCATAGGGATGTGTACACGGTGCAGCGCCTGTGGCGAAGATGGTTGGCGCAGGGACATGTGGCACGTGCGAGGGGTCCAGGCGCAGCCCGAGTGACGTCAGCACGCGAGGATCGGCGCATCCGCCGCCAAGCGGTGGCAGCCCCGCACACCACGTCAACCGCCATTCTTCAGCATGTGCAAGACACCCTGGCTGTTCCAATATCGACCAGAACAATTTCCCGTCGATTGGTTGAAGGAGGCCTGCACTCCCGGCGTCCGCTCAGAAGACTTCCATTGACTCCACAGCATAGACGTGCACGCCTGGCATGGTGCCGGGCTAGAGCAACTTGGATGAGGGAATGGCGGAACGTCGTGTTCTCCGATGAGTCACGCTTCTGTTCTGTCAGTGATAGTCACTGCAGACGAGTGTGGCGTCGGCGTGGAGAAAGGTCAAATCCGCCAGTAACTGTGGAGCGCCCTACCGCTAGACAACGCGGCATCATGGTTTGGGGCGCTATTGCGTATGATTCCACGTCACCTCTAGTGCGTATTCAAGGCACGTTAAATGCCCACCGCTACGTGCAGCATGTGCTGCGGCCGGTGGCACTCCCGTACCTTCAGGGGCTGCCCAATGCTCTGTTTCAGCAGGATAATGCCCGCCCACACACTGCTCGCATCTCCCAATAGGCTCTACGAGGTGTACAGATGCTTTCGTGGCCAGCGTACTCTCCGGATCTCTCACCAATCGAACACGTGTGGGATCTCATTGGACGCCGTTTGCAAACTCTGCCCCAGCCTCGTACGGACGACCAACTGTGGCAAATGGTTGACAGAGAATGGAGAACCATCCCTCAGGACACCATCCGCACTCTTATTGACTCTGTACCTCGACGTGTTTCTGCGTGCATCGCCACTCACGGTGGTCCTACATCCTAATGAGTCGACGCCGTGCGCATTGTGTAACCTGCATATCGGTTTGAAATAAACATCAATTATTCGTCCGTGCCGTCTCTGTTTTTTCCCCAACTTTCATCCCTTTGGAACCACTCCTTCTTGGTGTTGCATTTGCTCTGTCAGTCAGTGTATAATTATTAAATTATTTACTTTATTACAATCTTCCATTCTGAAATTTATGAAGCTATATGGAGTCATTAAATCCAACATTCGCCGTATAATTCGTGAACTCCTCATTTCAATTAATTAAATTAATTAAATTATTATTTACCAAATTCGAGGTTATCATGTCATTATAATCGTTACCTCTGAAATCATTAGATTATTCAATTACATTCGTAAAATCAGATAATCCTTAATTCCAAAATTTGTTAAATTATTAAATTATTTGTCTCAATACTTTATAAAAATAATTCCTAATATTGTTTAGGTCCGAATTTATCTGACTTATTCTTTCACATAACATTCCCTACTCTTATAAGTGCTGATAATATGGAACGCGCGCACGAATTGAAAGTAACCCTGACATAAATAAATTAATTTACTACACTGATTCATTTAAATTATAAATATCCCGCACATACATAATCAGCTGTTTTCATACTATGTATAACATATTCTTACTCTGTAGCAAGAAACCTACACTACAATTGTAATACACAACTTAATCTACACTGATTCTAAAAACAATGGGACAGAACCTCATTGTCACAAATAAAATCAACCATACGTGAACTGAATTCACACATTCACAAGAAATAATACAACTGCAAACCAAAATTTGCATTGCTCAACACACAGTAGAACATATAACATTGAAACAAACACAACATCAGTCAATCAAATAATCACAGGGAAAATTATCATTCATTGACCTTGGCCGAGCATCGAACTCCGACCCTCAGCATGGCATCATTACAGTGACCTATCATTCCACTCGCCACAATGAACTGTCACGAAGTATGTCTATTATTTTTAATTTCAATGTACTGTCCTAAATTCCTCAAAACAGAACTATATTATGAATGACTTTAATTCTTTTACCACTAAGACCCTGCCAACGCTGTCTGACTTCCTCTAATGCACAGCATGCCGACCCGGGCGACTACCTTATCTCAAGCGCCTCGCTCATTTCATTAACACGGCATTTCAACTCGTCCGCACCCAATTAATATTTCTCTCTCTCCGCTATAATGAACTCATATGTTTCCTCTAAATCATCTTTCGTATCCTTGCTTTCTGGGCGAACAGTAACCATTATATATAACACTCTCAATGCACATTATTTGTTCCATATCTCACGTGTTTAATTCTACATTCCTTGCTCAATATTATTAAGAAACACGTTTATCACTATGCCGGTATTTATTCATATATTGCGCTACACAATCTCATTAGTTCGACCCCTGCTGCTGCCATTTTGTGTCTTAAAGGCTCTACTTCGAAACTGGACTAACTACATCTCAGATAAATTATATGATGAAACCTATTCCCTACAGCACATTTTTTGTGCACTGGTTAACAACATATGTTACTTACTGATGACATACACTCTCAAATTTCACTGTAATGTGCCGGAATAACCAAGGTTCGAATCTCTCGGTCAATGAAATTCCTCTCGACGATCTTGCTGTCACGCAACATGCTAGGCTAATCTGTCTATTCCCTTGATTCGTAAACTTACACTGATTGCCTCCTACATTACTTTAAATAAACACACACATATTTATTTCACCATTTATGAAGACCATATTCAACACACGCCTCTTATTTACATGTTCACTCCCCCAGGCATCGGTATAAAAATTTACGCCCTAAAACTCTAACTATCCTTGCCACAGTAAACTAAAAAGATATAAAACGAATTGTCATGCATTAAATTATTTACAGGTTAACAGCTAATCATGCACAGGCCAGATATAATGAATCAGGGTACTTATCGATTCGGCGACACCCCATACTCAGCTCCACGGCCTCATGGCTTCAGGTCGGCCCCATGATGAACTTAAGCCATCATGTAGGCGGCCTTAACACGTGAACCAATGCCTTTCTCCATGACCATGTTCTTCATTCTTGCAGGCTTTAATGAATTCACACGGCTTCACGCATTAACACACTAAAATACACACAAACACATATATAAGTAACTTATAATAGCACATTAAACACTTATTTACACTAATAATGAATACTTTATCTGTGCTCTTTTCACGAGTTTAACACGCGGCACTACAAAGCGTCCTTGGATCGATCTCGTTCCGCTCTTTCTACTTTGTCACAGTTACTATTGTAAAATCGCCTTCCCAAATTCTACAGAATTTTCCATCGTTATTCAGTTGAAAATGTAATCTATCGGATCCCGTTGTATCCTATCGACAATTATAGTTACTGGACTGAGAAATGCTCAAGATTGTTAGTCCGCGTTGATCACCATTCGCTTCCTGTCCGAGCCATTCAAATTCACGTAGCAGATTGAGAGTCTTCAGAGAGGCACGCGTCTTCTTCCTGCACACGATCTTCCGGGTACGGAGCTCGGGGAGCCCTATCAACAGTGGTGTAATATCCCAACATATATGCCTGCATTTATTTATTACAGTAAATCATTAGAAAGATGTCGTCTTTAATTCTCGTCCACGGGAGAGTTTAACATTGATTTCACATTGTCCCCTGGTGGATTTAATTAATTTTAAAGGTCATTCGTACGGCATCCATCTTTAATTTTCCCCCATCACTTCAAACTTGCTATGCTGCTATTCGCTGCTCGAAAATGCTGCCATCTTAAAACTGAGTATCTTGATCACACACCTCACGGAATATTCCATTACTTCCTATTACGTCATCAAATGACCCTGACACGTGGAACTTAGCTCCACGCTTGGACAAGCGAAATGTCGCCACACATCTGGCCTCTAGTGAAACTGTAGTCCATTCCCTTATACTTTTCTGTAATTTATAATATTTTAAAGACAATGCTATGAGCCAATTGGGCTCAATAATTTTATAGCTATAGCATTGTAGTTTGTAGACACCTGATTGAGAAAATTTATTAGTTTGATTGGTAGTACGTGTATTATAGAAATTGGAAACATTATTGGTTTTAAAAGCTATTTGTTACTTGTTTTTCTTGAAAGGATTTGTAATTTAGTATATATTTACACTATTGTACGTGGAGGAGCAATACTTTTTTTTGTGTGATTCTCTGGTTAAAGTAGAAATTTTAAGTCTTTTAGGGCCGGTTTCATCAACGTAGGTTAAACCTTAACCCCGAGTTATACAGTTTTAACTCTGAATTTGACTATTCATTCTGTTTCATCAAGGAGAGATATTTTTAACTCTAGGTTAAGACCAGAGTTAAGTTAACCCCTCCTTTCACCTGGGTTAGACTGTTTGAGGTTAAAAGCAAAATGGCCGCCGCAAATCATGCGTTTGATGCAGAGTTGCTTTATTTAGATTTGTTAATGGTGTTCCTAACAGAAATAGGCCTATAATAAGATGGAAAGACTTTGAAAATTTATCTGAAGAACTATTTCTGAAGAGAGACTGTCGAAAAGTGTCGTAAATTCGTCGATGAAATTTGCGAGAGGTTAGTATACACAGCTGATCGAAGCAAACTTGGGCTTGCGAACTAAATTAGAAACTACGTTGACCGTAATAGTAGCAACAGGGGTATTACACAATATTGCTGTGGAGACCCGAGATGAACTTCCCCCACAGGACTTGACTCTGCATCAGTATCTCACAGGAAGGAGAAGGAACAAAAATGTTGGAATTGAGAATGGCATCATTCTTCACATTGATAACGACAGCACTGCAGTGGCATATAGGAAGCAGTTGTACTGTGTATAACGTAGTGGTCATTAGTAGTGATGGGCAGTCTGAGACGAGGTTTCGAGATTTCTCGGGATTTCTCGAGAATAGCGCAGGCACTGTTTCTCGCGAGAAATTTCGAGAGATCTTGAGAGCTTTGTCCCCGCATCGTGCGGCGAACAGCGTGTCGTATGCCTACAGGTAGTAGGAGCTGAATGTTGTTTGTGCCGAGTATGCGAATAGCCAACCACGGGCCTTCTCCATTTCGTAAATACGTGTCAACAAGCGACTAGGGCGTTCATTTTACCGAGTCCTATTTTGACGCAGTATAACAATTATAATGGATACGCATTGTGGCGCTATATGCACTGGTAGGTACACGAATGAGTGGTTAAAGTACAGAACCTGCCGGCTACTGTAGGTACACGTACCTGGATACTACTGTCGGATCTTTTATTATGGACACTCGAGTTTAGGCTTTAATTACAAACGAACCAATAGGCCTATTGCAATGCGAGTTATACCAATATTTTCCATGTTTAATTCTACATTAGCGTATATAGGACACATTGTTTTCGAAGTTCATTAAATATTTTTTAATTGTGGTTGTAATAAATATTGCCCGGGTTTTTGGCTTCTTCTCTAGGAAGCGCTCACTTAGGAATATATACAAGGAAAACTTACTTGTCTGATAGGAATGCAATTTTTATATGTTATAACCACATATATTTGTAGTGTAACACACAAGGTACAATTTTTTCAACCATCCCGAAAAAAGTTCTTATCATTTTTCTAAAGCAAGTCTTTCTCAGCCCAGGATAAACGTACAACAGCAAAGTTGGGCTTGTTTTAAAGCACTCAGTCATGGTTATCAGAAACTACAACAACTGTAACCGTACAGTTTGGTACCAAATTTATGAAGAGTAATATTGAAAGGAGGTTTTGTGTACGCCGGACCGTGCGATTAACAGCAGGCTGGGTAGTGAAAACTGGCGCAGTGTTGCCGCGTTCAGTAGTATTCTCGCGCGCAACGAACACAGTACACTCGCCCCGTGAAGTTGTGGAACGGAATGCCCACGACCTTGGTTTATCCGCAAGCTATTTTCAGTTGTCCTATGTTCTGCATGTTGGCCACGTCACTTCAAGATGTCTCCTAGATCGCCGTTATCAGAGGGTGAACTTGCAATGATTTTGAGTGGTATTTGTTTCTTTCAATGTAAGGTGGAAAAAGTAGGGGACAAGAGGTTCCCTGTGTACAAGAAGGTGGCAGATTGTCTTGGATTATCGCTGTCGTTAGTGAAGAGAGTAGGAGCCGCTTCAAAGGAGAATGATGGAAATACGTCATCCAGGTTAAGAAAGAAGCAGTGTGTGAGACCGGGGCGTCCGAAAATCCATCTAGATGATTTTACTTTGAGCACGATACGAAGAAATATGCACGATTTTTATATGAATAAGATATTTCCCACAATTAAAAGCCTCCGCATGAAAGTGTTAGAAAATATGCCAGATTTTCCTGATATGTCAATTTCTACGCTTTTGAAAGTAGTTCGAAGCTTGGGATTCCGATTCAAGAAACTAAACAGGAAACCAGTGCTAATGGAATCTGTGACAGTTGCTGCATCCCGACATACCTACCTTAGACGAATTAGAGACTTAAGAGCACAGGACTACAAGATCTTCTTTACAGACGAGACGTGGTGCGGACAGAACCATACTAAGAAATATGGGTTGCAAGAAAACGTGGTTGAAGCTTTAGAAGACAACTTTGACAACTATAATCTGTACAGAGGGTACATTCAGCAAATTTATGGATGGCGTGGAGGGGAAACGCATCATAATTTTACACGTCGGAAGTGAAGAAGGATTTATTGACGGTGCAGAACTTTGTTTTATTGGCAAGAAAGGCAGTGGTGATTACCACAATGAGATGAACTCAACTCATTATGAAGTATGGTTCACGAAAGTCCTGAGTTTATTGCCTCAAAAGTCGGCTGTCGTTATAGATCAAGCTCCATATCATAGGATGGTCGATCCTTCATCTAAAAACCCGAACATGTCATGGCTGAAACCTGAAATTATATCCTGGATAACATCAAAGTATATTTCACTACCACCTGGAGTTGACGATTATAACAAATTAACGAAATCAGAGCTGATTGTCCTTTCCAGGCCTTATTTTCAAACACCGGTAAAGAAGCTGGAACAACTGACTAAACGACTTCGACCAGATGTACAGCTTGTTTGGTTACCAGTGGCCCATTGCGAGCTAAATCCAATCGAGCTCATTTGGGCTTACGTAAAAGGGAAAATAGCAAAAACAAATATGGCTAACACATTAGAAAATGGTAGAGGTATGGAAGCAATTAACGCTTTATGCCCAGGAGCCTTACGTACCGTGACCCCTGAACTCTGGAAACAATGCATTAAACACGCTAAGAAAATTGAGACCATTACTGGGAAAAAGATGGACTGTCTGAAAACGTCCCTTATTTCGAGCCAGTCATAATCAACATGAATGACAGCAGCACCAATTCATCGGAACACAGTGATTTTTCAGACGAAGAAAATTGATAGAATTAAATATTGTAAATATATGTAAATAATAATGCAAATAACTCTTGTAAACATTGTACAGTGTGATATTTCTAAATAAGGAAGTCAACCATTTTTAAACCTGACTTTGAAGGTCCAAAGCCCTTGTGAGGAAAGGTGATGGGAAGTGGAATTTATAAGAGGAAATAAAATTAAAGGTTGAAAGTAAACACAGAGCTGTGTTCGTTGCGCGCGTGATTACTACTGAACGCGGCAACACTGCGCCCGATTTCCCCACCCGGCCTGCTGTTAATCGCACGGTCCGGCGTACACAAAACCTCCTTTCAATATTACTCTTCATAAATTCGGTACCATACTGTACGGTTTCAGTTGTTGTAGTTTCCGATAACCATACTGAGTGCTTCAAAACAAGCCCATGTTTGCTGTTGTACGTTTATCCTGGGCTGAGAAAGAGTTGCTTTAGAAAAATGATAAGAACTTTTTTCGGGGTGGTTGAAAAAAATTGCAACTGGAGTATTACACTACAAATGCATCTGGTTATAACATATAAAAATTTCATTACCATCAGACAAGTAGGTTTCCTTGTATATATTCCTAAGTGAGCGCTTCCTAGAGAAGAAGCCAAAAACCCGGGCAATATTCATTATAACCACAAATAAAAAATATTTAATGAACGTCGAAAACAGTGTGTCTTATATACGCCAATGAATAATTAAACAAGGAAAATATTGGTATAAATCGCATTGCAATAGGCCTATTGGTTCGTTTGTAATTAAAGCCTAAACTCGAGTGTCCATAATAAAAAATCCTACAGTAGAGGTGTGCATTATTCGAACTCGAGACGAGGCAAGACGTGCCTTGCTGCGTATGCAACCACCATTACGCATGAGTGGAATGTGTAATCTAAAGTGCTTCAGTTTGTTCCAATTCTTTCGACAGATAGGTGTACATCGTTATCAGACGTCACATTGAATAACATATGACCACTGCTTGTGTTTACCGATAATTTGACGACGAAGGAAGTCATTCCTTACAATGCTATAGAGTATTCCCGGCATAATTAGGTACTTCGATATATGACGTTACAATGTGAAATTGTACTAGTTCTATGCGACAACTTGAAGATGATATCCGAAATGCAAGTAAGCCGTGTGTGTCGGTTATTTTGAAGAGATGCCACATAGCACAGCCTGCTGTGTTGTGTATTCAAAAGAAGTAAAATACGTCGGCAGAAATACTTCTGGGATGATCCGACACTTCAAAACACATAATACACTGACTGACAGAGCAAATGCAACACCAAGAAGGAGTGGTTCGAAAGGGATGAAAGTTGGGGAAAAAACAGAGACGGCACGGACGAATAATTGATGTTTATTTCAAACCGATAAGCAGGTTACACAATGCGCACGGCATCGACTCAGTAGGATGTAGGACCACCGCGAGCGGCGATGCACGCAGAAACACGTCGAGGTACAGAGTCAATAAGAGTGCGGATGGTGTCCTGAGGGATGGTTCTCCATTCTCTGTCAACCATTTGCCACAGTTGGCCGTCCGTACGAGGCTGGGACAGAGTTTGCAAACGGCGTCCAATGAGATCACACACGTGTTCGATTGGTGAGAGATCCGGAGAGTACGCTGGCCACGGAAGCATCTGTACACCTCGTAGAGCCTGTTGGGAGATGAGAGCAGTGTGTGGGCGGGCATTATCCTGCTGAAACAGAGCATTGGGCAGCCTCTGAAGGTACGGGAGTGCCACCGGCCGCAGCATATGCTGCACGTAGCGGTGGGCATTTAACGTGCCTTGAATACGCACTAGAGGTGACGTGGAATCATACGCAATAGCGCCCCAAACCATGATGCCGCGTTGTCTAGCGGTAGGGCGCTCCACAGTTACTGCCGGATTTGACCTTTCTCCACGCCGACGCCACACTCGTCTGCGGTGACTATCACTGCCAGAACAGAAGCGTGACTCATCGGAGAACACGACGTTCCGCCATTCCCTCATCCAAGTTGCTCTAGCCCGGCACCATGCCAGGCGTGCACGTCTATGCTGTGGAGTCAATGGTAGTCTTCTGAGTGGACGCCGGGAGTGCAGGCCTCCTTCAACCAATCGACGGGAAATTGTTCTGGTCGATATTGGAACAGCCAGGGTGTCTTGCACATGCTGAAGAATGGCGGTTGACGTGACGTGGCGTGCGGGGCTGCCACCGCTTGGCGGCGGATGCGCCGATCCTCGCGTGCTGACGTCACTCGGGCTGCGCCTGGACCCCTCGCACGTGCCACATGTCCCTGCGCCAACCATCTTCGCCACAGGCGCTGCACCGTGTACACATCCCTATGGGTATCGGCTGCGATTTGACGAAGCGACCAACCTGCCCTTCTCAGCCCGATCACCATGCCCCTCGTAAAGTCGTCTGTCTGCTGGAAATGCCTCCGTTGACGGCGGCCTGGCATTCTTAGATATACACGTGTCCTGTGGCACGCGACAACACGTTCTACAATGACTGTCGGCTGAGAAATCACGGTACGAAGTGGGCCATTCGCCAACGCCGTGTCCCATTTATCGTTCGCTACGTGCGCAGCACAGCGGCGCATTTCACATCATGAGCATACCTCAGTGACGTCAGTCTACCCTGAAATTGGCATAAAGTTCTGACCACTCCTTCTTGGTGTTGCATTTGCTCTGTCAGTCAGTGTATAAGTGAAGAGGAATAGTCATAGAACACCTCCGGCCCGGTCTGAATCACAAGAAGCTGCCCTGCAGACAACGATTGTGAGGCATCCAGGTAGGTTTACATCCTAATAAGTTATTAGCAAATCATACGGGTTATTCAGCTGAGAAGTCCAGCTAAAATAACTCGTTAGCAGTTTAAGATACTGGCATTCTGTCTTCACTTTCATTAGTGGTATTAAGGAGCTCATTGAACATGCAGTGCTTTCCTAGGCTTTTGACAAAATTTATCGTCACGCATGTTTCCATACGAGAACTACTGATGATAAATACCAAGCTTACACTCGTAGTTACTGGAACGTCGCGTCGCAAAGCCCGCAGCACACGAGAATCGGTCTCGAGAGCGTTGCTCATCACCCCTGCTGTAAGAATTGGAGCAAAGTCGGGCATATTAGATTACACGTTCCACTCATGTGCAATGGGGGGTTGCATATGTAGCAAAGCACATCTTCCCCTTCTGAAGCTTGACTAATGCACGCCTCAGTATCCAAGTAGGTGTACCTCCTATCTAGAGTTATTCACAAATTACGTAGGGTTATTCAGCTAAGATGTCCACCTCAAATGAGCCGTGAACGGTTTAAGGTATTGACATTCGGTTATTTATTTATTTACTAGCAAATGTACCCGTGCTTCGCTACGGTATTCTACATTGTATACGCATATCGAAGTGAATTACTGTACATGAAGTGAATACATTTTTTTAAACTGCATGTCTCTTGACGTTATCCGAGAAACAGCATAGGAAGGTTCGCAGACGTTGTTTCCAATGTAAAGTGCGTGTTGAGGAGTTGTGATGATAATGACAGATCCACTTGTATACCGCAATTCACTATGCGTAACATCAGTCACATTTTAATGGGTAAATTTTTTAATAATCGGTGGCCCCCTTGCAAGGGGTCACCTATTCCTAACGATAAAGAGAATCAGCTAAAAGAGTTTTGAAAAATGCAATTTCCCTTGCTGTCTGCTAGTCAAATCGAGAAGGGAATTATACATTACAATTGTACACAGGCGTTGGAGGAGGTCTCCATTCCTACTGCCAGTTAAAGTCGATGTGGGGAGTACTGATTACAACAGCAGACGCCCTCCAGCTGATATTCACTATTGATTTGTAAAGTATTAATTACAATGTCAGACACACCCTCTTCTAGATCGCTACAAATCGACTTCAATGAATAAACGTAGATCGACATACGGAAGTGTTCACCTACATTTACAGAATATGTGGTGCTAAACGGTGCATGATATCGAAAAGCGGATTGTACGGTAAGACACCTCTGGCCTCATATTTCCTCGTATCTCATCTATTTAAAGGTATGATTGAGCAGAAACGTTGAATAGGGTGAAATTTGTGTAAGATTTTCACACAGTGAATTACTTTTCATACAGCTTCAAACATAGAATTTGGCTCACATATGGCTACTGGGTGGGCCAATATTCGTGTAGAAGTTGATGATCCCGTCTTTCCTATAAGTGAATCAAACCATCAATTACACGTGTACAAAGTGGAAAATTTAGGTAAATCCAGAAATACAGCCAAATTTAACGTACAAACAAGCTATAATTTTGCCAAATTTCAATTTTCTAACTTGTCTGGAAGATTGTACCGCCATCTTCATATGGAGGAGGGGGTTAAAAATGAGGACTTTCATGAAACGTTTAAGCCCATGAAACCTATAAGTTATCGTTCTGGATAAATATCACTGACTGTGTTCTTAAGCAGATTTGAAACTCCCAGCGTGTCCCCCTCAGAGGATTATGAGATTTTAGATTTTTCTAGGGATCCCGAAGTCATCAGCTTGTCTGGTACCAAGTTTTAAGTTTCTAAGATGCCTAGAATGGTCTCATTAAATTACGTCTGTTTTCATTTTAATGCCTTAATTTATATATATATATATATATATATATATATATATATATATATATGTAGTACAGTATATATAGATCGCTCCAAACTGACTTCCATTCATTAATACAGATTATATTTCACCCGCTTCCCTAGTGGTTCTAGGGGCGTTTTCCAGGTAGTAAGTCATACTTGAAAGTCACACTGGAACACACACACGTCCACTATCTCGGTCATTTTTGACAATTTATTTTCTAACCTTCTCACCCCCTACGCCGAAGGGGGCTGAAGTTGGACTTTGAAAATCCGGAATGTTACTGTTCATCTCAACGACCCGGAAAACTATGGACTCGGCAGTATATTCGATTATTTTTATATCTGACTCCCCCCTCCCCCACCCTAAATGGGGCTAAACATTGATTTTTTAAAAATTGGATGTGTTAATATTCATCTCAGCGACACTATTTTCGATTATTTTTAAGTTCAATCCCCTCGCCACCACCACAAAGGGGGATGAACTTGTACTTATAAAATATCCGGAGTCTCACTATTCATCTCAGCGACCCCGACAACTATGGAGTCGACACTATTTTTGATTATTTTTATATACCACTCTCCCATCGTCCCCCCATAACGAAGGGGACTGAACTTGAAGAAAATTCCGGGGTATCATTATTCATCTCAGCGACCCCGAAAAGTATGGATTCGACACTACTTTCGATTATTTTTATATCTCAGCCCGTTCGTCCCCCGCCCCTAAGAGTTCCTGGGGTGTCCTACACCCACGTGGTTTGTCTCCTGATACTAAAAATTCGAAGTGTACAATTCTCCCCGGCGACCCCGAATACTATGTCTTCGACACTATTTCCCCAAAGGGGGATGAACTTGGACTTATAAAATATCCGGAGTCTCACTATTCATCTCAGCGGCCCCGACAACTATGGATTCGACACTATTTTCGATTATTTGTATATATATCACTCTCCCATCGCCCCCCACCACGAAGGGGGCTGAACTCGGACTTTAAAAAATTCCGGAGTGCCGCTATTCGTCTCAGCGACCCCGGAAAGTATGCATTCGACACTACTTTCGATGATTTTTACAGTATATCCCCTAGACCCCCGCCCTTAAGCGTTCCTGGGGTGTCCTACCCCCAAGTGGTTTGTCTCCTCAGACTAAAAATCCGAAGTGTACAATTCACCTCGGCGATTCCTAAACTATGTATTCGACACTATTTTCGATTAATTTTACATATCACTCCCCCCCTCGCCCTCCACCCCGAAGGGGGATGAACTTGGACTTATAAAACATCCGGTTTCTCAATATTCATCTCAGCGACGCCGACAACTATGGATTAAAAATTATTATAGACTATTTTTATGTATCACTCTCCCATCAACCCCCTACCAAAAAGGGGGCAGATCTGAGACTTTAAAAAATTCCAGAGTGTCACTATTCATCTCAGCGACCCCGAAAAGTATGGATTCGACACTACTTTCGATGAATTTTATATCTCAGCCTCCTCGCCCCGCCTGACCCTAAGGGTTCCTGGGGTGTATTACCCCCACGTGGTTTGTCTCCTGATACTAAAAAAAGGTTGTCACTATTCATCGCAGTAACCCCGAAAACTATGGATTCGACACTATTTTCTATTTTATATATTACCCCCATCACCCCCACTCCGAAGGGGGCTGAACTTGGAAATTAAAAAATTCCGGAGTGTCACTATTTATTTTAGCGAGCCCTAAAAGTATGAATTCGACACTACTTTCGATGATTTTAATATCTCACCCCCTCACCCCCTGCCCCTAAGGGTTCCTGGGCTGTCTTACCCCCTCGTGGTTTATCTTGTGATACTAAAAATCTGGAGTGTACAATTCACCTCGGCGACCCCGAAAACTATGTATTCGACACTATTTTCGTTTAATTTTATATATCATTCCCCCCTCGCCCCCACCCCAAAGGGGGCTGAACATGGACTTTAAAAAATCCGGAGTGTCACTATTCATCTCAGCGACCCCGAACAGAATGGATTCGACACTATTTTCGTTAATTTGTATATCTGACCCTCTCGCCCTCCCCATCCATAAGGGTTCCTGGGCTGTCTTACCCCCACGTGGTTTGTCTCCTGATACTAAAAATTCGGAGTGTACAATTCAACCTCGGCGACCCCAAAAACTATATATTCGACACTATTTTCCTTTAATTTTATATATCACTCCCCCCTCACCCCCGACCCCAGAGGGGGCTGAACATGGACTTTAAAAAAATCCGGAGTGTCACTATTCAACTCAGCGACCTCGAAAAGTATGGATTCGACACTATTTTTGTTAATTTGTAATATCTGACCCCTTCGCCCCCACCCGTAAGGGTTCCTGGGCTGTCTTACCCGCAAGTGGTTTGTCTCCTGATACTAAAAATTCGGAGTGTACAATTCAACCTCGGCGACACCGAAAAGTATTGATTCGACACTATTTTCTTTAATTTGTATATCTGACCCCCTCGCCCCCTTCACCCGTAAGGGTTCCTGGGCTGTCTTACCCCCACGTGGTTTGTCTCCTGATACTAAAAATTCGGAATGTACAATTCAACCTCGGCGACCCCGAAAACTATGTATTCGACACTATTTTCCTTTAATTTTATATATCACTTCCCCCTCGCCCCCTACCCAAAAGGGAGCTGTACTTTGACTTTTAAAAAATCGAGAATATCATTATTTTTTCAGTGACCCCGAAAACTGTGGATTCGACACCTTTTTCATTTTTTTATACCTTGCCCCCCTGACCCCCTACTCCTAATGGAGCTACGGATGGCTTACCCCCACAGTGCTCGTCTCCGGATAGTAAATCATAAGTGTACCAAGTTTGGTTGAAATTGTTCGAGTGGTTTAGGAGGAGATGTGTCATTTACACACATACATCCATTTTTATATATAGTAAGATTCAGTGATGAACATAACAGGCTTTTTGCCCAAATACAATGTTCACAATATACAGTAAAATTAATAGTTACACTACTAAACATTAAATGAAAAAAGACAATACAAAGAATACAATGAACTATCCAAACAATACAAAGTTGGTAATACAATAAAAATATACAGTTACTACATTAATAATTATTATTTTACAGTGGTGCCTAACACAAAGTAACACATTCAGTTATACAGTCTTAGTATTAAACATGACACATGACACATTATCCAAAACAATATTCTAAAAGAGAAATAAAGTGTTTAATTTATAGGTCATTTGAAAACTGTGAATTCAAATAGAAGAGAAATAAAAGAACAACTAGAAGAATGAAATAAAAAACATATACAGAAAACAGAGATTAATATTCAACAGTATGTGCATTATAGGAAAGTATCACACGCCAATTCAAAGTTGATTCGATTCATGTAAAAGATATCCAAATTATATGTATTTAATGTATTATAAAGTTTAAGAATTTTATTAAGAGGAGAATTCTTATGGGCTTCTGTGCGGCATTTCTTAATGTAAAACAAATTCTTGAACCTGCCAGACTTCCGAGGAACGTAAAATGGTATCCTTCCAAGTAACTCTTCATCATCAATTTTACTATTCAATATTTTATACAAAAATAACATCATGGACTTTTTACGTCTTTGTACCAAAGTTTTAACACCAAAGTGTGATAACATTGTGGAGTAGGACAGAAATGTCGGGTACTCGTGTGACTGTTTCCAGTACACATACTTTAAGAATTGCTTTTGTACTTTATCAATAAATTTGACGTACTTAGTGTCTGAAGGACTCCAGATAATAGAACCATATTCTAGTTTAGGTCTTATCAAAGAGTTGTATAAAATAAATAACGTTGTACGTTGAAAATTTAAGGAATTTCGAAATATGAAACCCAAATTTCTATAGGCTTTATTAACTATATATTCAATATGACTTCCAAATTTCAAATCTATATTGAACTGAATACCTAAATCCATCTTTTGTTCGACTTCCTTCAAGACGGAACCGTTGATGTTGTAAGTATACCCGATATGCTGGCGACATCTTGTGAAAGACATTTTAACACTTTTATTTACATTGAATGGTAATTTATTTTCATTACTCCACAATGATATAGCATTTAGATCGCTTTGTAAATTCTTACAGTCATCAGTGGATTTAATTGCAGAAAATACCTTCAGATCATCGGCAAAGAGTAATATTTCAGACTTAGACACGACATCTACAACATCACTAACATAAATTAGAAACAGTAAAGGTTCTAGATTTGAGCCCTGTGGTACACCTGAATTGGCTTTAAAGTTGTGAGATGAATATCCTTTATAACACACATATTGTTTTCTGTTAACTAGGTAAGACCTTGTCAAGGAGTAAAAGCCCTGAGAGAAATTCAAGGAGTCAATTTTCTTTAAAAGTATATCATGATCTACTTTGTCAAACGCTTTCTGAAAGTCAGTAAATACAACATCATCTTGGCCTCTCTCATCCAAATGCTCTGAAATATACTCTGAAAATTGGATTAAATTTGTGGTGGTAGAACGCATTGGCATGAAACCATGCTGACGAATAGAAATAATGGGTTTTACATGATTCATTATACGTTCAAAAAGAATACTTTCAAATAGCTTTGCAGGAGTTGACAATATAGTTACTGATCTATAATTACTGATTAAGCTAAAGTCACCAGTTTTGGGAATAAGAGTAATTTTTGAATATTTCCAAGCATCAGGAAAAATCGAATAGCTAATAATCATATTGAACAGTATTGCCAATGGATGCAGTAATTGATCTTTGCATCCCTTGAATATAAACGGTGGAATACCAACTGGTCCTGACGATTTCGCTGGCTTGAGTTTCGTTATTGCTTTCTCGATCTCACGGATAGTTATTCTACCCAAGAGAAGCAAATCCAATTGTACGTTTGAGTTACCATTTGAACAGAGCGGATTGTATGATGCAGTATTTTCTGAGTACACTTTAGAAAAATATTATGCATAACAAATCCCAATACTTTAATTACTATTGAATACTTTACCATCTAATTTCATCACTGTACTTTTATTCCAGTTTTTTCTTTTGTTTTTTATAAAATTCCAGAATGAATGTATGTTCGTTGGTATTTCTAACTCAATACTTTCGATGTATTGTTTGAACGCAATATTCATTTCCTTCTTAATATTTGCTCGTAATTCTTTATACATAACCAAATTAAAATTATTTTTTCCTTTTATTTTCCTAATTTTTTCTTTAAGCTTCAGTTTACGTATCAAATCCTTAGTGAACCAGACTGGATATCTCCGTTTATAAGACTTAGTTTTTGGAACGCATTTACTAAAAATTGAATACAACTTATCGTAAAACACATCTACAGCTAGATTTACATCATCACAATTCATAATATCATTCCAATTTTCTTCCCTAAGCAGAACATAAAGGTGTAAAAAATCTGCTCGTTTAAAATTAAATCTATTTTCACATCCATGGATTTTACTTGTTTTATTTTCTGTATATTTGATAGAGGCTAACAAAGGAGGATGGTGTTGATCAATGGGAATAAGTATCGCTGATTCTTCGCTCAGATCAACTGTATCTATATTTGAAAGCACAAGGTCAAGGGTTCTTCCATTTTTATTCCGTACATAATTAATTGATTTTAAATTAAACAAGTGTAAATACTTTAGGACTTCTTTAACCTTGTTGCTACCTTGACTCATATCATAAATGCTGCCTGTTATTTCAGGTAAATTAAAGTCACCCATTATAATAATATTTGATGTAAATATACCTTTGATTTGAATTAGACTTTCAAAGAAGAAACTATGGTCTGTCAGATCTGAATTTGGTGGAAAATAGGCTACACAAATAATGTACCTTGCATTGTTACTAAGGAGTGAAATGCATAGTGAATCAGCATTTCCTTCAACTAGATTTATTCTTTCAGTGATGATACTATTCTTTACACCAATCAACACCCCTCCACCTCTGCACTTACTAGTGAGTTGTATATTTCTGTCCTGGCGATATACATGATACCTATCGTCAAACACTTCGGAATCATAAATAGAATTATGGAGCCATGTTTCAGTTAATACAATAAGATCATAAGAATTACACAGTACATTATTATAAAATACGTTTGTCTTTGATCTGAGACCTCTGACATTCTGATAATAAATATCATAGGGTGAAGTTAACATTTAAACTTATTTAAATCACTTTCGCATTGAATTCTAATTATTTGTGAGCCATCTTCTTTCCTCATAAAAATTTTTCGGTTTCTGATCCAGAGGTATTTCACATTTTTGGAAATCTTAACTTTCCTATCTTTCGAAAACAGTTTCCTAAGTGTAGGACAAAGACTCTCGTTTATATAGATAGGATTACTGAATGTGTGGCCAATATCCAGTGTAGAAAAGTTCCTTTTTATTCTCCTCTGACGGAGAAGTTCTTCCTTGAAATACCTACGGCAGAATCGAAAAATTATGGTGGGGGAGTTCGGACTGTTGCTGTTAGGGAGCCTATGGCAAGCATCAACGTCAGTTTCTTCAGTACTGACATTGAGTGCTCTACCAACAGCTACCACTTTTTCACTCACATTTTCGTTCTGTTGTGCGGAACTCCATGGATTTCTAAGGTGTTCACCCTGGAATATTGTTCACAGTCAGTAATCCTCTGGCTTAAGTTTTCAATCCTTTTTTAACTCATTATTTTCATTTTTCAGGGACTCGATCATGAGTAGAAACGAGTCAAATTTTCTGCCATGCTCAGCAATCATAGCAGAGTTACTGTCTAGCTTTTCATGACATAGTTCTAAAGATCTGCCCTTTTCCCTTTCTTGAATTTTCTGCGTGCTTTTAATTTGTTGAATTTCTTTCCTTAAATCCACCATTTCCTTTCTAACATCCTTCAGAATTGTTAACACTTCCTTCAACGTCACTGTGTCTTCATTTTTGGCTTTCTCATCTCTAGTAGAAAAACATTCTGAACACTTCCACTGGCCACCGACTGCTCTAAGTTGCTCAGTTTCCCCTTTCTTCAAGCTTACACATTTAGCATGCGATGTTCTTTTGCATTCAAAACACTTGAATTTATCAGATTTATCTGATTTGTTTGGGAGTTTCAAATTACACATATAGCAATCGCTCATTATAATTTAGTTTTATGGGAAACTCCTAAGTAATTCCTAACGTGCGTTCTTATTATTTAACTGAAATGTTTGTTGAAAAACAAAGCTGTAACAGCAAGAAATACCTCACATGCAATGTAGAGTAAATTTAGAAACACGGAGTATACACCGACATCTAGCGGACCAAAACTCTACCTTGTGAGAGAAAAATGACGTTTCAAAGGTGGTAGCATTAAGTAAGTTGGCAGAATAATCACTGTCGACAGTCTTCCATTATCGAGATCATATTACCTCCAAATATTAGCTTGTCACTACACAAAGCGAATTTTGATCTCATAACTTTTATATCAAAGTTAACCACATGAGCTAATGATATTAATTTGTTATGTACTACTTACAGCAGCAGAAGACACCATTTACAGCTAATGAACAGCACATATTAAATCTAAATTATACACTTTAATCGGAGCACTACCCACATATGTCTTCACACCGCCATGTTGCACAGCGTTGCACTTTCGTTAATTGTATTAAGGGGTTCATAGTTGAACATGCAGTACTTTTCCAGGCTTTTGACACGTTTTCACACGAGAACGATATACTATCAAGTTTACAGTCGTACTTACTGGTTCGTCGCACAGCTTGCACTACAGGAGGACCGGTCTCGAGATTTTCGCGAGAGTCTCGAGATCTGCGACGTCAGTCTCGAGAGCCTCGAGCGAGAGCGTTGCCCATCACTTAAACTTGATAGTATATCATGGGTAGTTATTGCGCGAAATAACGTTCTCATATGAAAACGTGTGAGCCAATAGATTTTGTCAAAAGCCTGGAAAAGTACTGCATGTTCAACTATGAACCCCTTAATACCATTAACGAAAGTGATAACCGAATGGTAATACCTTAAACTGTTCACGGCTCATTTGAGGTGGACATCTTAGCTGAATAACCCTACGTAATTTGTGAATAACTGTAGATAGGATGTACACCTACTTGGATACTAGAGGCGTGCATTAGCCAAACTTCAGAAGGGGAAGATGTGCTTTGCTCGTATGCAACCCCCATTACACATGAGTGGAACGTGTAATCTAATATGCCCGACTTTGCTCCAATTCTTACAGCAGGGGTGATGAGCAACGCTCTCGAGACCGATTCTCGTGTGCTGCGAGCTTTGCGACGCGACGTTCCAGTAACTACGAGTGTAAGCTTGGTATTTATCATCAGTAGTTCTCGTATGGAAACATGTGTGACGATAAATTTTGTCAAAAGCCTAGGAAAGCACTGCATGTTCAATGAGCTCCTTAATACCACTAATGAAAGTGAAGACAGAATGCCAGTATCTTAAACTGTTCACGAGTTAATTCAGGTGGACTTCTTAGACAATAACCCGTATAATTTGTTAATAACTGTTATCAGGATGTAAACCTACCTGGGTGCCTCGCAATCTTTGTCGGTAGGGTAGCTTCCTGTGATGCAGTTCGGGCCGGATGTGTTCTGTGACTATTCCTCTTCATTTATAGTATGTGTTTTGAAGTGTCAGATCATCCCAGGAGTATTTCTGCCGACGTATTTTACTTCTTTTGAATAAACAACAAAGCGGGCTGTGCTATGTGGCATCTCTTCAAAATAACCGACATCTACGACTTACGTTGCATTTCGGACATCGTCTTCAAGTTGTCGCGTACAACTAAACACAATTACATATTACACTGTCATATACCGAAGCACCTAATTATTGTTGTTATTATTATTATTATTAACAAATACATCGCAAATGGGATATATCCCGGTGGCAATGGTCACTTACAGTAGTGTGGTAATAACCAGCATACTGATGTGGGCAAGTTGTCCTTCGTAAATAAATAAATAAATAAATTACCTGCAGCAGTATTTGATAGATTCTCTTCCGGTATCATATCGTTTAAGATGATGATTAGCGCTAGTGTAAAGTGGAAAGTAAAAGCTGTAAACGACGGACACTGAATTGGTGATTTTCAGCTGGATTTAGTGTGTTAAACTAGTAGTATTTCTTCTAATATTTTCTCTCCATGGAATTGCTTGTTGTACTCCTGTTGTTGTAGTTGTTGGGTAGTTATGTTTTAACTTTGATATCACATGTAGTGTTAAGCTAATAGTAAGTTCAACCTATACTATTGTAAGCCATATTGTTAAGTAATAGGAATGCGTAAGTTGTGTGCGAATTTGTGTATAATGATGCTGAATTTCGGCAGTAAAACTTCTTGTCATATTTCCTTTCGTTGTTGATGTCGTTATAGTTGTAGGTTAATGATGGGTTAAGTTCACTTTATTATCACTTGTAATGTTAAGCTAGTAGAAAGCTCAAACTATAGTATTGTAAGCGATAGTGTTATACACTGGAAATACTGAATTTGTGTATGATGATGCTGGATTTAGAATGTTAAATTAGTAGTGCTTCTTGTAATATTTCCTTTCCATGGAATTGGTTGTTGTATTCTTGTTGTTGTTGTTGGGTAATTATGCTAACTTTACATATGACGCGAATACTCCATACCATTTTAAGGAATTATTTCCTTCGTCACTAAAATATCGGTAAATAAAAACAGTGGTCATAATATGATAATGAATGTGGGATCTGATAACGATAACCTGTCGAAAGAATTGGAGCAAACTCAAGCATTTTAGACTACACATTCCACTCATGCGTAATGGTGGTTGCATAGACAGCAGGGCGCATCTTGCCTCGTCTCGAGTTCGAATGCTGCACGCCTCTAGTGTCCAGGTCAGTATACCTACAGTAGCCGTCAGTTTCTGTACTTAGCCTATTCATTCGTGTACTTACAATACCACTGCATACAATGCCAGAATGTGTAACCTTTATACTTATGTTATACTGCGTCAAAATAGACTTGGATAGAAATGAGAGAAATGAACGTCCTAGTCGCTTGTTGACACGTATTTACGAAATGGATTAAGTCCGTGGTTGGCTATTCGCATACTCGGCACAAACAACATTCAGCTCCGACTATCTGTAAGCCTACGACACGCTGCTCGCCGTACAACGCTCTCGAGATCTCTCGAAATTTCTCGCGAGAAATAGTGCCTGCGCTGGTCTCGAGAAATCCCGAGAAATCTCGAGACCTTGTCTCAGACTGCCCATCACTAGTGGTTATACAGGATAGCACTTTGAAACTAAACTATTTACTTTCGTGTATGTTATTGATGTGAAGGTGTTCCAACTTTCAAAAAACAATTCTTGGCACAGAGAAGCTAAAATTTTTATAGAACTGTTGTAGTTGTTTCATAGATCGCACTGTAACATGGGCAGTACTATTAAATGCCCCTGTTATTCTTCCCATGTGTGTCCTCCTTCTAATTTTACACCGTCAGTCTTCTTGCATTCTATAATGCTTCGGTACTCGGTGTCTAAGTCAATAAGTAATGCTTTTTCTAAAGCAGAAAAATTTGTGCCAGTATTTCTCTTCTGCACTTCTTCCATTTTTTGATCACGAAAGAATCATATCTACCACGGACCTGAAGAAGAAAACTAAATACCGCACAAGAAATGAACAAAAGAACCACGCAAGAATTATGTTCATGATCTCCGATTTTTAGTCACTCCCTCCTTGATTAGTACGGCAGCTGTTTCCAGCGAGGGTTAATGCGGTGTTAGTTAACCCTCTGCCAAAATAGCTTGATGAAACGTGTGATTCTTAAGAATGAGTTAAAATATTAACCCTAAGTTAACAAACCCAGGGTTAGAGTATATTTAACCCATGTTGATGAAACCGGGCCTTAGTTTTGTTGATGATCTTGTTGTAACCAAGGTTGAAGTTTACAGAACACAACTTTATTTGCTTCACTTTATGATATTTACACAAATAACTGAAATTTATTTTGAAGCAAAAAGGAATATTGAATCTTGAGAAAAGTCTGTCTTTATACAATATGTACAGGTTTGCAGTCTTTATATACACTTCTATCTTGAAAAGATAGTCTTTGTGAATTGACACGTTGATAGTCGAGAACTATCTGGCACACTGACATAAATGTTCATGAGAGTCCTTGTTTGTTGAAGTGCCTGAATTCCTAAAAAGCAAGTTCAATTGATTGAAGAAATTCCACCTAGCGAAACTAAGGGAGCTTGCATAAATTAGGGAATGAAAATGGCTTGTAAAAGAATTACGGAACATAGGCAGCGGAAACAGGTAAGGGAGCGGTGACCAGAGGTGAAACCTCGTACTGCCAGAAATTCAGTCCACCTGGTCGAAGCACATTTTCAAGAGGAGTAGCCTCCGTGCTCGACGTAGGGTGTATTCTGGAGCTGGACACCGGGGCAAGTGGGCAAGTGAGCAGGCCGGGAGCTCCTATTTATAGTACACTCGATGGTCAGGCACGCGCACTGAGGGCTGCGCGTCGAAGCTAGCAGAATGATACACAGGCGCGCGTGCAGCTGGTTGGCGGAGCGAGAAGGGAGCGCCGGACATACAACACCCTCCCCTCCTAAATGCGCCGGTACGGCGTGAAACGGCGGCGGCGCTGGCGGCGACTGCGATGCTGGGGCGGAGCTGCTGATGTTTCTGTTGTATTGTCCGGAGCTGGAACTGGGCGGAGTGGCGCTGTCTCGTCCTGAAAGGAACCCATTGTTATTAAATGATCTAAAGCTCGTTCTGCAATAGATTTATCTGGTTTAGCAATAGCATCAATAGCTGGACAGGGGCGGTAGCGCAGACGTATCTGATCTTGATGGCGGCAGATACGTTTCTCCGTAGTCTGTATCTCGTAGAGACGATGACCCAAAGATCTGCAGATGACTCCAGGTATCCAGAGTGGGTTGGATTTGAATGTCCTGGTGTAGACCTTGTCGTTGAGGGAGAACTTCGTTGGTGAGGTCTTATGCTGGGCCGGAAGAGGCTGTAACAGAGAAAGTAAAGTTCTGTGAGGCCGTCCATGGAGCTTCTGTGCAGGAGTGATATTATCAGCGCCGGGTAGAGTTCTGTAGTTGTTTAAGAGTTGGAGCAAGGCTTGGTCTTTAGTTAAGCCTGAAGAGACAGCTTTCTTCATACTTCTTTTAAATGTTTGGACGAAGCGTTCAGCTTCACCATTAGATTGAGGGTGAAAAGGTGGTGCTAGGATATGACGAATGCCATTATGTGTACAAAAGTTCTGAAAAGCAGTAGCTGTAAATTGAGGTCCGTTGTCCGAAATGAGTACTTGCGGTAAACCTTCTGTAGTAAAGATTTTCTGGAGAGCACGAATGGTAGCTTCGGTTGTAGTAGTCGAATGCATATCCACTACATATGGAAAGTTTGACAGTGAATCGATGACTATTAACCACATGGAATTGAGGAAAGGACCTGCGAAATCGATGTGAACTCGTTCCCATGGAGTAGTAGCAGGAGGCCATGAAGCAAGATCAGAAGACGGGGCGTTCTGATTCGTTTGACATTGCTCACAATGACGTATTAGCTTTTCGATGGCGGCATCAATACCGGGCCAGTAGCAGTGTTGACGGGCGAGTTGCTTTGTTCTGGAGATACCCCAATGGCTTTGGTGTAATAATTCGAGAACTTGTTTCTGTAGGCTAAGTGGGATAACTACTCGGAAGATGGTGCCTGCTTCTAGTAGTACAACTCCGGCACGAGTCGTGAGACGATGCTGCATACGATGATAAGGTGCCAGGTGGGCAGGAAGTGTGCTCTGAAGAGGCCAACCGTTGCGGATGTAAGTACGTACAGTAGCAAGTGTACTGTCCTTATCCGTAGCTTTAGCTATGCAGGTAGCATCAATAGGAAAACTGGATACAGTATCTTCAAGTTCTATGTCCAACTGAAGACATTCAGATTCTTGAGAATCGAAGGCAGTATCAGGACCAACGGGTAAGCGGGAGAGGGCATCAGCATTACAATGCTGGGATGTGGCTCGATATACAATCTGATAGGAATAATCAGAAAGGAACATGGACCATCTTTGAAGCTTTCTGAGGGAATTCTCTGGGATCTTATTACCAGGATGGAATAAGTGTACGAGAGGCTTATGATCGGTAATGATCAGGAAATGGTTGCCATAAAGATATTCATTGAAACGGCGAATACCAAAGATGATGGCTAAAGCTTCTTTCTCTATCTGTGAGTATCGACGTTGATGGTCATTAAGTGTTTTCGAAGCGAAGGCGATGGGGCGTTCTTGTCCATGACGATCCTTCTGGGAGAGAACGGCACCGACACCGTAGTCTGAAGCGTCAGTAGCTAGCGTGATGATCTTGTCGGGCTGAAAATGAGTGAGTTGTATAGCTTGAATTAAGGCGTTGTTGATTGTTTTCCATGCCTGTTGGCATTGCGGAGTCCACTGAAACTTAACACCTTTTTTACGTAGAGCGTTTAATGGAGCTGCCACTGTAGCGAAGCGTGGAATGAACTTATTATAATAGTTCGCTTTGCCTATGAAGGACTGAAGCTGCTTGAGGTTCTGAGGTGCTGGCATGTTTACTATCGCGGAGACATTCTGCATACTAGGACGAATTCCATTCTTATCAAGTATATGTCCGAGGTAGTGAACTTGAGGCTGAAAGAAGGTACATTTAGCGAGATTCGCTCGTAGGCCATTGTCTTTCAATTTCTGGAGAAGAAGGCGGAGATTGGTTAGATGTTCCTGATGATCTTTTCCAGTAACAATAATATCATCCAGGTAGTTAGCACAACCGGGAATTGAGGCGGTGAGTTGAGCCAAATAGCGCTGAAAAATAGCCGCTGAGGATGAAACACCGAATGGGAGCCGCTGGAGCTGGAGCAGTCCGAGAGGGGTGTTGAGTGTGAGAAATTTCTTAGATTCTTCGTCTAAAAGTAGCTGGAGATATGCTTCTTTAAGATCAACTCGAGAGAAGAATTGTCCACCAGAGAGACGACGGAATAAGTCTTCTGGACGTGGAATAGGAAAGATATCGGTTTCGAGTTGTGCGTTGACTGTAGATCGAAAATCGCCACAAAGTCGAACATTACCATCAGGTTTCTTGATTATCACGAGTGGAGTAGCCCATTGACTAGAAGTAACTGGTACTACAATTCCAGTTTGTATCCATCTTTCTAATTCTTTCGTGACCTGGTCTTGAAGTGCTAGGGGTACTGGCCGTGCTTTGAGGAAGCGAGGCTTAGCTCCGGATTTCAGCTGTATGTGAGCTGTATAGTCTTTTGCTGTTCCGAGCTGAGAGTCGAAGACTTCAGGAAACTGCGCTAGGAGAGCGGTAACGTCAGAAGTAGGATGCAATGTAGATACGACGTTAATGTTGTCATGTATCTGGAAACCAAATAAGTTAAATAGATCCATGCCCATAATGTTTGATGCAGTGTAGTTGTTAACTACGAGAAGAGGAATGGCCTTCTGAATTCCTTTATAACTAGCCTGAAGCTTAATTTGACCTTTGATGTCAATTTTCTTCTTGTTAAATGTCACGAGCTGGATGTCAGCTGGAGAGCATGAAGGTGAACCTAAGTCGTGGTAGGTAGTCAGGTTAATAATAGAGACAGGTGATCCAGTGTCTAATTGAAAATCGACAGATCGATCAGAGAATGAGAGAGGAATGATGATTTTGTGAGAATCCTTTGTGGGAAGAATAAGATTGATCTGATCAACTTCCATGTCTTGGCGGGGCTGTATATGCTTCCGGCGCGCTGCAGTAGTCTTAGCAGGGCGGGGCGAACTTTGACAGACAGTCTGAATGTGTCCAAGTTTATTACATCGTTCACAAGTAGCTTTGAAAAAACGACAGTCACGACGTTCATGATGCTTGAAACAACCTCGGCAGGAAGGCAGGAGTTTCGAGGTGCTTTTAGAATTGGGCTTCCGTGTAGCATTACGAGAGGGAACCTGGCGAGAATGCTTGGTGGAGAGCGCCTTATCCGTACGGTGCATTGTAGCAGAGGACTTGCGGGCCTGAGGCGAGACTTGTGCAACTTCGTGTGGAGAAGCTATGGCTGCGGCAGTCTTGGTAGTAAGCTCATAAACCGTAGCAATACGCTGGACGTCTTCTAAAGAAGGGTTACTCTGCTTGACAGCGTCAAAACGTATTTTGTCTTCAGTAGTATGTAAAATTATCATGTCCCGAATGAGAGAATCAGTGTAGGATGAACCACAACCGTCCTTGGAGCAGATGAACTGGCAGGGTTTAGCTAGACCACGCAATTCAGTTATCCATTCAGTATGTGTCTGATGGGGTTGCTTTCTGCTCTGAAAAAATTTATAGCGAGCAGCCACTATGTGAGGAGCTTTGGCATAGTGTTCCGTGAGACGGGCTAAGAGCTGCGTGAAGGGTACCTCAGATAAGTGTTCTTCTGGACTTAATTTACGTAGTAATTCACACGTAGCATTGCCAACCGAACTAAGAAATAGTGCGCGGCGGCGTTGATCATCAGTGACAGAATGGCAGATGAAATGCTGTTGCAAGCGGGCTAAATAAACTGACCATTCTTCCTTAGCCGGATCAAAAGCAGAGAACGGAGGAATAGCTGATGGCTGTGTAGAGACAGAAATAGCTTGAATAGCCTGAATTAATGCTGCCTGTTGTTGTTGCATAAACTGTTGTTGTTGCTGCTGTAAGGCTTGGAAGATCGTAGCGAGTTGTTCCGCAGTAGCCATTGCGAGATGCGTGCAAGAAAGAGGAAGGTAAGCTGTGTGTCAGAACTGGTTGGAGTGTCGTTGTTGTTTAGCACGTCGCCGTAGAGTTGACAACTGGGCCCGTTGAATTGTAGTGTTGGTTTCGTGTGTACCTCGTCGCTATAGAGTTGGCAACTGGGGCCGAAGAATTGTAGTTTGTTGCTTTTTTTACCTCGTCGCCATAGAGTTGGCAACGGGGACCGAAGAATTGGAGTTTGTGCTTTTTACCTCGTCGCCATAGAGTTGTGTTGTAACCAAGGTTGAAGTTTACAGAACACAACTTTATTTGCTTCACTTTATGATATTTACACAAATAACTGAAATTTATTTTGAAGCAAAAAGGAATATTGAATCTTGAGAAAAGTCTGTCTTTATACAATATGTACAGGTTTGCAGTCTTTATATACACTTCTATCTTGAAAAGATAGTCTTTGTGAATTGACACGTTGATAGTCGAGAACTATCTGGCACACTGACATAAATGTTCATGAGAGTCCTTGTTTGTTGAAGTGCCTGAATTCCTAAAAAGCAAGTTCAATTGATTGAAGAAATTCCACCTAGCGAAACTAAGGGAGCTTGCATAAATTAGGGAATGAAAATGGCTTGTAAAAGAATTACGGAACATAGGCAGCGGAAACAGGTAAGGGAGCGGTGACCAGAGGTGAAACCTCGTACTGCCAGAAATTCAGTCCACCTGGTCGAAGCACATTTTCAAGAGGAGTAGCCTCCGTGCTCGACGTAGGGTGTATTCTGGAGCTGGACACCGGGGCAAGTGGGCAAGTGAGCAGGCCGGGAGCTCCTATTTATAGTACACTCGATGGTCAGGCACGCGCACTGAGGGCTGCGCGTCGAAGCTAGCAGAATGATACACAGGCGCGCGTGCAGCTGGTTGGCGGAGCGAGAAGGGAGCGCCGGACATACAACAGATCTTATGATAAATTCTGCATTATACCCATTTGATTTAGCTATTGACCGTCAATTTTGAAGGTCTCTTTTAGGGAAGAGGGTGGTGAATGCTCTATTTACCATACTATAGTATACTTAAAAGGTATAGTCAACCGTTCCACCTTTACAATACTAAACAATGTTTTTTATTTAATTAACATTTAAAAATCGGAACATGTTTCATCTAGCTTGTAGGCATCATGTCTACTATACCTTTTTGTTGAAGTTTATAAACAACAATACGGGCTTTATAATGAAATTTATTTTATGCAATACTGTAGTATGCCACCTTCTTATGGGATTGGGGATGGAGAGAATCATTTTGGATTGTACTAACTGTTGTGAGTTGGTTTTCTAAATATATGATGAGATAGCTGGTTGGGATGTCTAGTGATACTTAAATCTAAATAATTTAGATTCTGTTAGGATTCAGATTCGCGTTTAAAATTGATATGTGGACCTAGGACGTTTAAACTGGATAGGGTATAGGCCGCATTTCAGAGGTGTTGATTTAATATAGCCAGAACATCGTCCACATAGCGAGCCCAGTAGCAGATATTGTTGAATACGGGTTTAAGATTTTTGTGTATTCTAAATTATCTAAACAATTTTCTGCGAATATCCTCGATGCTGGCGATCCCGTAGCCAAACCATTCTGTTGGTAAATAACATTATTAAAACTAAAGTAGTTGTTATTTAGAACCAATTTCAGAATGGGCATAAATTCCTGAATTTCTTGGATAATTTACTATACTTTTACTATACTTTCTTAAGTTATTCTATATTATATCTTTGGTTTCTTCTATAGGGATACTTGGATACAAGTTTTAATATCGAAAGTGGATTGTATGGTGAGGTTGAGCTTCAAAATTTTTTAAGATTGTCTACTAGAGATCGACCAGCTAGGAAGACGTCTGGTCGCCCATGCACACTTCGGACGATCCAGCGTAGCGCATCCCCTCCTGACAGAGCTCCTGCTACAAGGACAGTTCAGTGTATAAGTTTACACTCAGTTGTCGCGCGTTGCTTTCTAGTTTCTCATTGAGTAGTAACTGTGGTTAGTGGTGGTGTACGTTAGGCCTATCTCTGACAATATGGAAGGCATTAAAAGTAGCCTGCATCGTAAGGTTTTAAAGAGTCAGATTCGTGCAGCAATGTGGAACGTTATAGACTTTATGGAAAGGGAGGCAATGGAGGAAAAGTTCGTGATAGATTGTAAGAAAGTGCAGGAAAGAGTAGCAGCACCTGTTGGAGTTTCAGAAAGTTCCGTTGCATGGATTAAGAGCGAAAAACAAAAGGCGATGGAATTAGGAAAACTTATGGATAGTCTGTTTGAAACATCAAACAAAACAAATTTATTTATTTATTTATTTATTTATTTATTTATTTATTTATTTATTTATTTATTTATTTATTTATTTATTTTAGCAGTGGCGAAGTTAGGGCTCGTGGCCCTCTCTTACACTTAACCACATAATTAATTTACAGATAATACATATATATAAAAGAAATGTGCTATTCTATCATAAAATAAAAAAATGAGCTAAAAATTACAGATTTGGACAACATATAGACTAATGAAGAAAGCAGAGTTCAACAAATGAATTAGAATAAAATTCGGAGCGTAAAAAAATAATGAGAAAGAGACAGTCATAATGAAAAAGTAAGATACAAACTGGAAAAATAAGCAATGCATAAAGAAAACACAATAAGTAATACAGTTAATGGAAATATAAGTATGGCCATAAAAGTGATCTATGTACACGAGTAAGAAAATAAATATTATGCACATTACACTATAATAATAATAGTAATAATGATAATAATAACCACAATCACACAAGCTATCATACGTCATCGTACACACGAAACAATCAGCGGTATTCAACAGGTAATCTCTACATGCAGTCTTAAATTTCGATATTGAGTTAGAGTTCCTGACAGCAGCTGGGAGTGAAGTCCAAAGTCGTGACCCAGCTACAACGAAGGATCTGTTATATATTGAAGAGTGGTTGACGGGAATAGCGAGGGAGGTGCCAGATCTAGTGTTAAAATTATGGAATGAGGATAATAAATGGAATTTTGAAGAGATGTATTTGGGTAGATTTTCCTTCTGAGTTCGATATATCAACGTAAGTACTTGGAATTTCCGTCGCCTCTCGGGTTTCAGCCAGGAAAGAAATGTGTAGCTAGGGATTATGTGAGCATCGTAACTCAAGTTAAAAACAAATCGAAGACCAGAGTTCAATGCTCTTTGAAGTTTCATAGTTTGTTCACGGATCGCATCAATGAGGATAATGTCGCAGTAGTCAAGTATTGGTAGTATCAAGTTTGGAGTAGTTTTATCTTTACGTCTTGTGGCAAAATGTCCTTATGTCGTTTCAGAGGGTGTAGCGTCGCGTACATCTTTCTAGATGTATTTCTTACGCGTGCAGACCAGTCAAGAGTTTCAGTCAAGGTCATACCTAGGTTCTTCACTTCCTTACTGAACGGGATTACGGTGGCATTTAATGTCGCCGGAGGAATAGCATAATTTTTATACATGATGCTTAATAATTTCTGAGAACCGATAATGATTGTTTGAATTTTTGGGGGTTGAGAAGGAGAGTGTTTTCACTGGCGTACACACTGAGTTGTTGAAGGTCGGAGTTAATATCTCTTATTGCATTCGATATATCATTTATATTAACTTGGCAGTAAATTTGAAGGTCGTCGGCAAAGAGGTGATATCTATTATACTTTTAGAGGAGATGTCATTTATATAGAGGACAAACAAACAAAAGGGGATCAAGAACAGAACCTTGGGGGGTTTCTGCCTTCCGAAGTCGCCACTGAGGAGCAGTATCTTGTACTGTAACACGTTGCATACGATCTGTAAGATATGCGGTGAAAAATTTTAAAGCAACATTACCGAAAAACTATTTGAGCTTCATCAGCAATGTCTGAATGTTTATCGTGTCAAAAGCACCGCTGAAGTCAAGGAGTGTGAGTATTGTCACTTGTCTTTCGTCCATTGCTTGTCTGATGTCCTCAGTCACTTTGAGTAAGGCAGTGGCTGTGCTATGATCCTTCTTGAAGCCAGACTGCATCGGATCAAGAAGAAAGTGAGCCTGAAGGTATTCCAGTATTTGCGCATGTACCAGCCTTTCTAACGCTTTGGAGAGAGCAAGGAGAATCGAAATGGGACGGTAATCGGATAGGAGTTTCGAACCTGGGTTTTTAGGAAGTGGAATTACATTGGCGTACTTCCAAATTGTCGCTAATGTGCCGTTTTTGAGACAGCGATTAAAAATATGGGTGAGAATGGGTAGAATAGTGCCAATAATATTATGTATGAAAGTAATAGGAATTTCATCGACACCGCTTGCTTTGGATTTAATAGAATACAACACTTTCTTTACTTCGTTAGTGCTGACGATACGAAAGGCAAAGCAGGGGCGATTTTGAGGGACAGGTGCTGGGACGTTATTTACATGTGGTCTGTTAAACGGATTAGACTGAGCTCTCTTCTGTGAAATACTCATTTAAATCGTCGAGTGGAATGCCAGGTACCTGAAAAATGCGCATTAAGAATGTTACTAGACTGGACGACTTTTACGAAGGTGCCGTACGTGGTATTGTTAAGTTTTTATTTAGTTGAAACATGTTTACCTACAGTTTCAAAAATTCGTGCAAAGTTAGAGGTAGACTTAAAGTTCAAAGGATCCAATACTAGTGTCAGGCGAATCCTTCGATCATTAGGCTATCGTTAAAAAAGATCTAACCCTAACAAGCGCATCCTAATGGAAAAACATGACATAAAATACAAAAGATTTGTTTATTTGAAAAAATCGGACGGAGAATAGGCCTATAGTTTACACGGATGAAACCTATAAACATACGTCCCATGCTTCCAGCAAAATCTGGTCTGATAAATCAATATCCCGTATATATCACCGCCCATTTCGAAAGGAACAAGACTTACTGTTGTACATGCGCTGGTGGGGAAATGGATTTCATCGAGAACTGTCTGCTACTCTGGAAGTCTAGCAGCAAGAGTGGCGACTACCACGATGACATGAATAGTGACTTTTTTTAGTGAGTGGAAGATATGCTTATTCCTAATCTTCCACCTAGCAGTGTTCTCGTGATTGACAATGCGTCGGATCACAACAAGGAAGTAGATCGTGCCCCGAACTCCAGGTCACGGAAAGTGACGATGATCTCCTGGCTGACGTCACAGATCTCTAGACCGATCCTCCTGTAATGCAAGCTGTGCGACGTACCAGTAACTACGACTGTAAACTTGATAGTAGGCCCTATATCATTGTCAGTTATTGCGTGAAATAACGTTCTCATATGAAAACGTGTGAGCCAATACATTTTGTCAAAAGCCTGGAAAAGCACCGCATGTTCAACTATGAACCCCTGAATACCATTAACGAAAGTGAAAACCGAATGTCAGTATCTTAAACTGTTCACGAGTTATTTCAGGTGGACTTCTTAGCTGAATAACCCGTATCATTGGCTAATAACTGTTATTAGGACGTAAACTTATCTAGATGCCTCACAATCGTTGTCGGTAGGGTAGCGTCTTGTGATTCAGACCGGGCCGGAGGTGTTCTGTGACTATTCCTCTTGATTTACATTATGTGTTTTTAAGTGTCTGATCATCTAGAAGTATTTCTGCCGACGTATTTTACTTCTTTTGAATAAACAACACAGCGGGCTGTGCTGTGTGGCATCTCTTCAATATAACCGACAACCACGACTTACGTTGCATTTCGGACATCGTCTTCAAGTTGTCGCGTAAAGTAGACACAAGTACACATTGCACTGTCACCTACCGAAGTACCTAATTATTATTATCAAGTACATCGCAAATGGGAAATATCCCGGTGGCAATGGTCACTTACAGTAGTGTAATAATAACCAGCATACTGATGTGGGCAAGTTTTCCTTCGTAAACAGGACCATAAAGGATTGGAATAAATTACCTGCAGTAGTCTTTGATAGATTCTCTTCCGGTATCAAATCGTTTAAGATGATGATTAGTGCTAGTGTAAAGTGAAAAGTAAAAGCTGTAAACGACGGACACTGAATTTGTGATTTTCTGCTGGATTAGGAATGTTAATATTTTTTCTCCATGGAATTGCTTTTTGTAGTCGTTGGGCAGTTATGTTTTAGCTTCAATGTCACTTGTAGTGTTAAGCTAGTAGCAAGTTCAACCTATAGTATAGTAAGCCATAGTGTTAAGTAATGAAAATACTTAAGTTGTGTGTGAATTTGTTAATAATGATGCTGGATTTAGAACGTTAAATTAGTAGTACTTCTTATAATATTTCCTTTCCATGGAATTGCTTGTGTACTCTTGTTCTTGTTGTTGTTGTTGTTGGGTAATTATGCTAACTTTACATATGACGCGAATACTCTATAACATTGTAAGGAATTATTTCCTTCGTCACTAAAATATCTGTAAACACAAGCAGTGATCATAATATGATATTGAATGTGGAGTCTGATAACGATGTACACCTACCTGTCGAAAGAATTGGAGCAAACTCAAGCATTTTAGATATACATTCCACTCATGCGTAATGGTGGTTGCATATGCAGCAGGGCGCATCTTGCCTCGTCTCGATTTCGAACAATGCACGCCTCTATTATCCAGGTACGTGTACCTAAAGTAGCCGTCAGTTTCTGTATTTAGCCTGTTCATTCGTGCACTTACCACTGCATACAATGCCAGAATGCGTATCCTTTATAATTATGCTATACTGCGTCAAAATAGACCTCGCTAGAAATGAGAGAAATGAACGCCCTTGTCGTTTGTTGATACGTATTTACGGAATGGAAAAGGTGCGTGGTTTGCTATTCGCATACTCGGCGAAAACAACATTCAGCTCCGTTTACCTGTAGGCCTACGACACGCTGCTCGTCACACAATGCGGGGACAACGCTCTCGAGATATCTCGAAATTTCTCGCGAGAAATAGTGTCTGCGCTAGTCTCGGGAAATCTCGAGATCTCGTCTCAGACTGCCCATCACTAGTCGACAGGGTAGCTTCTTGTGATGCAGATCGGGCCGGAAGTGTTTCGTGACGATTCCTCTTCATTGACAACATGCGTTTGTACGTGCCGGATCATTCCAGAAGTATTTCTGCCGATATATTTTACTTCTTTTGAACAAGCAACACAGCGGGCTGGGCTATGTGACATCTCTTCAAAATAACCGACATCCACGACTTACGTTGCGTTTCGGACATCGTCTTCAAGTTGTCGCGTACAGCTAGTACAATTTCACACCGCACCGTCATATATCGAAGTACCTAATTATGACGGGCATACTCTATAACAGTGGTGGCCACTAACCTTCATTCTGGGAGCCGCAAATTTAGGAGACAAAATTTGGGAGCATATTTAGAAAATGGTTTATAAAATGAAGGCACGTTTTTAGTTTTATAACAAATGAAGGAACATTTATTTTCTACACTATACAGAGAACATTATTGCTCAGGTACACATCAAGGAATGAGATATTACTTTTGAGAAGTGCTTTTCGAGTGTTTATTTTCGCTGTTAGTTTTTTTGAAATCTGGCTGATAATTGATAAGCGCAGTTCGCACAAGTTCACTTAAATGTTCATCAGTTAGTTCAGATCGATATTTAGATTTAATGAATTTAAGCGTTGAGTACAGTGATTCACACACATAAGTAGTCCCAAAGACTGAGATACGTAGTAAGTCTCTTGGCACACTCTTTTGTTAGTAGGTATTTTTCTTCGGGAACATTCTTCCAAAACTCTATGGTAGAAAGGCCACTTCGTTTGAGTCCTTTTAGTCCTTCATCCTCTTGCAGTTCTAGTAGCTCCAACTCTACAGCTGCTGTATCCTTTGTTATTGGTGATGAAACAGGACAGGCATCGCCCACATCAACAGCAAAAGGATTTTCCACGAATAGAAATGACGGTTTAAGTTGTCTCAAATTTTTAAATCTGCCATTGATTTCTTCAGCAAGGCCAGACATTTTACTCGTGTAATCTTCAGTTTCCACCTGAACGTCAGGAAGGCTTTCAGTAATTTTCTTCAAACATTTGAAGTGAGAAAATGTTTTAGTCTGAAGGTCTTTCCCACAAAGCTTTAACTTGCTACTAAAGCTAAATACAGTCTGGGCCAAATGAGAAATAAGTTTTTCTCTTCCTTGTAAGGATATGTTTAGCGTTTTTAAATGCTGAACCACATCTGTAAAAAAATACCAAATCTAACAACCACTGGGGGTAATTAAGTTCAGGGAATGATTTTCCTTTTTCTTCCATAAACTGTTTGATTGGATCAAGTAATTCAAAAAATCTGCCAAGAACATTGCTTACCGATAGCCATCTAACTAAGCAGTACCAAGAAACGTCATCAGGAAGCTCATCATTGTTCATATCTTCTATAAAAGATTTGAACTGTCGGTGAGTTTTGGCACATGAGCGAATACAATTCACAATTTTTAGAACTACCTGCATAATATGCGGGTACTGAAAATATTTTGCTGCTAAGTGTTCTCTGTGAATAATACAATGTACATGTAGGAAATCAGGAAATGGTGTGTCAGCATTTAAAAGCCCAATAAGCCCTTGTTTCATGCCAGTCATAGATGGTGCACCGTCGGTAGCAATGCTGACAATATTACCAATATGCACTGAGTTTTTCTGTAAAACACCATCCAGGGCTTCTTTAATGTCACAATCACGAGTAGTATCCTTCAAAGTAACCAGGTCTAAAAGTTCTTCCACCACTTGAAAGTCCTTTGACACATACCTCACAAATATGGCTAGTTGTGGTTTATCTTTGATATCAGTAGACTCATCCAGAGCCAGACTTACTGCTGAGCACTCGCTTAGATTTTTTGTAAATTATTTAAAATATCCACACTAATAGCAGCGGGCATTTCGTTGATCAGTTTCTGGAGTTTCTTATTTTCGGCTTCTAAAACAGAAATAACTTGTGCCATTATTAAAAGCCAAGATGAAGCCAGCTTCGGTTGTCAAATCTGCTTCCTTGGTAAAAATTGGCATAACCCTATTCTGACCATGAAGTTTTTCCGTTAGTGATTTCAGTTTGGTTTTCCTTAACTGAGAGCCAACGCGAAAATCTTTGTTCAAACCGCTGTGGTTAGTGTCATGATGACATTTTAGATTGCTGGCCTTGAACTGTGACAAAGTTATTTGACACAAAAACACATTGGCTTACCGTTTCTTTCTACAAAAACGAATTCTTCCTCCCAGTCGGGATTAAAAGCTCGATTCTCCTCTTCATATTTACGCTGCTTAGACAGCATTGAAACTGTTCGGACACCAGGCTACAACTGTACACAGAAAAGTATCGGTACTCGCTACTGCCTATACGTGAACGCGACTGGCTTCACCTCACGACAGTGACTCACTGACACACACTCCCGCTCAAAGCACTATCTAACGGAAGGCTCCGGAACTATCTTCACCTCCCATCTCTCACCACTGACCTACAGCGCTAATAACGAACACATTAATGACGGGCTACGCTAATTAACGTAGTTTCGTATTGGTGCGCGGGCGACCGACTACGGAAATTAACGTTTTCTCACATTGCTTCATTCTTGTGATTTTATTCTCTCCGCCGTTTATTAATCGAAATATTTCGTGTTGTTTACAAACTAAAGTCTTTGTTGATCGAAACTGAGATATATATATTCTTTCCTTGACAATGCTTTCGAAGCAGGAAGTGTGGTTTCGTAACACTCAGTACCGTGTGACCGAATGTATTGTCAGGTGTCAGCATGGCGCGCCGTAGCAAAGACAGCTTGAAAGATGACGAAATATTTGGAGAATTACATGCTGATAGTTTTATCTGATGTCCCTAGTGTTTGTGAAAGTGATTAGTGAAGATGTGTGCCCTTCAACATCAAAATATACGCGCGGAAGTGAAAGTGCGACATTCAGTTCAGACGAGTCTGTTGACGGCGACAATAATAAGAGTGAAGATTCCAGAGATACTAGGGACAGTGAGGTTGATGGATGGACAAGAAAGGATGAAAACAGAGTCCTAGAACTATTTACAGGTGTTAAAGGTATTTATATTTCATCCTACTTCTCGTACAAGGTATGCTTCTGTTGCCGGTCCACAGGAAAGAATGGAGTAGCGCGCGCCCGGACAACAATGTGTTACGCCCGTTGCTTACGTTATTATACAAGTCCTCGTTGGTCGTGAAACTGGTTCCCGTTTGGGCTCCAGAAACGCATCGTTTTGCCGCTAGGTGCGCTCTTCTTAGTCATAAAATTGAGTGCGCGAGCTACTCATTCAAACATTCACGAGCGTGTCAAGACGTATTTCTGTACTTTATGAGCTTTCTTGTGCTAATGCGGGTGAATATAATTTAGCGACTGAAATCAATGACGTATTTACGTAATGCGAACATCGGATAAGCTTAAAGCTTCCTTATTGTAAATCAAAGACCTCAAAAGAACGTGGTATTTCATTTCACAGATTTTCGAAAGGCGAGGAACTTAAAACTAAATGGTGTTTGCAGTTCACCTAGAGCCACCGGCGAGTGCAGACGTACGGAGTGGAGGGTCCCTGGAGTGGGAGAAGGTAGTGTAAGTGCGGAGTGTTGGAAGTCAGCGAGGTGCTTACAGGCAATGATTGGTACAGAGCAGTACAGGGCGAGCATAGGTGGTTGGGAGGGAAGGAAGAAGAAAGAAGAAGTGAAGACAAGAAGATGCAGAATAGAACTGGATAAAATAGGATACTTTATACTTTCTGCAGCGGTGATTTTGATATTGCTTTGGATTGGGGGAGTAGAACTGAACCCAGGTCCGACTTCCAGAGGAAATATGAGCTGGGAGGACATGGAAACAATCAGAAAAATCGTAACAGAGGTGGTAGCAGAGACATGTCCCTTCGAACAAATCAAGAACATGATCAAGGAACAAACGAGGGAGTTTGAAGAAATGAAGGGGTGGTTTCAGGAAAAGATAGAAGACACAGCTTCACAGGTGAGAAGAAATGGTGAAGAAGTTTCAGCATTAAGAGAGGAGATAGGGAGACTGGAAGAGGAGATATCGAAACTGAAAGCCGACGTAGTTGTTAACACCCGAAGTCGCAGAAATAAATGCTTATTTATATATGGAGTGCAAGAGGGTAAGAAGGAAGATAAGACGAGTATAGTTTATAAAGTAGTGGACATAATTCAGGGTAAAATGAAAATAAATTTCAGTGAAGTGGACATTGATGATGTGACAAGAGTGGGAAGATTTAGAGGTAATAGGCCTATCAAAGTGCAATTATTTTCTACACTGATGGCTGATACAGTGGTGCGTAATGCAGGTAACGTGCAAGGAGAAAAAATATGGATAAGGAGGGACATAGGAGCTGAAGAGTGGAGGAATGAAAAAACTCTTAAAAAACACATGATACGAGCTAGGCAGCAAGGGTTGAATGCAGTCATCAGAGGACAGGAATTAGTGGTGACAGGCAACAGATGGAGGAGAGTATGGTCGGTGAATAGACTGATGGACCTAGAACGGAGGATGAAACAAGATGAGGAGGCTAAGAGAAGTGTAGTGAATAACGGGGATGACAAACGAGTGGAAGATAATAGGCAAGTGAAAGATAACGAGGGTAGAAGTGTAATTATAGGAAGTAGTACTGAAAAGTGTCAAGAGAGACAGAGCGAGGTGCTAAGTGGAAGTATGAACAACGGTAAGGAAGGAGCAGTGGACGGGCAATGCAGGAGAGAGGCTGAAGATCAAAGGGGCGATGGGGGAAAGGAGAGTGAGCAACAAGAAGCTGAGAGAGCTGAGTGTAGTGGTGTAGTTAGACAAGATCAGGGTATAAAAGTAAGGCCAGTGTTAACCCGTGAGTACCTCGCACAGAATTTGAGTAGGAGCGCAGGGAGAGATAGAAGATTTACGGACATGATGAGAGCAATGAAAAGTAGTGAGGGTTTTGTTACAAGAAGTAAAAAACAATAATATAGCGAGTAAGTAAGTAATTAAGGGCGTGGAGGCTGAAATGGTGTGAAGGAGAAGTGGTATATAAGTTATGATATGTTATAGGGTTGAAATGTGGTGTTGGAGAAGTGGTGGTATGAGATGGTGGATGGCAGTTTGTTGATATTTGGAGCTGGAGGAGTGATGGTAAATGTGGTGTTGGATAAGTGTTGTAATTTGGCTATTTGTAAATTTTGGTTTGGGGGAAGATGGAGTTTTCGGTAGGTAATTATGATGGGTATTAGGATGAGTATGAGTGTATGGCAAATTGAGCAAATTATGATATGTTATAGGGTTGAAATGTGGTGTTGGAGAAGTGGTGGTATAAGATGGTGGATGGCAGAAGGTGAGTGTATTTGTAGAAGAAGTAGAGCTGGTATGCGGAAGTGTGGTGTTGGAAGTATTGAAGGCTTAGTATTCAAGTTATGATATGTTATAGGGTTGAAATGTGGTGTTGATGGCTATTTAATTTTTGGAGCTGGAAACAGGAGAGTTTATTATCATTTTGTATTGTATTGGTGACTGGTATAAATGCTGAGTGATGGCAGACGAGTGTGTCTTAGGGCTGAAATGTGGTGTTGGAAGTAGAGGTGGTATATGTTGAAATGTGGTGTTGGAAAGGCATGGAGATGTAGTAATGTAACTCGGCTATTTGTAAATTTTGGTTTGGTAGAAGATGGAGTCTTCAGTAGGTAATTATGACGGGTAGGATGAGTATGAGTGTATGGTAAATGCAAGTTATGATATGTTATAGGGTGGAAATGTGGTGTGGGAGAAGTGGTGGTATAAGATGGTGGATGGCAGAAGGTGAGTGTATTTGTGGAAGGAGTAGAGCTGGTATGCTGAAGTGTGGTGTTGGAGTATTGCTGGCCAAAATTTTTGGAGGCGTGATTGGTATTTGTTATTCATTGCCGAAATTTCTGGAGATGAGAGGTAATTTTATTATGGAGTGTTATGACGGAATGAAATGAAATGAAGCAATGTTAACGCAGATTGGTAAAAGTTGCGGTATGGTTGATTGGAACGCAATGACGGAATAAGATGGCCGGGCTGGTATGCAATCATGTAATGGCTGGTTTGGAATGCAACCTGGTAATGCTGCTGCTGCAGCTTATGCTGGAGTAGGTCAGGGAACAATAGAAGTGATGAAAATGCTGAAGTAAGAAGGTTGCGTACGTGAGAGTGATAACAAGCATGGAGTTGTAACACCAGCAGTAGAATGTAAACATTGACCAGGCTGTTGTGAATTGATGTAGATGGAGTTGGTTCTGGTATAAAACCGGGACGGTATTGTTTATTTCATTTTATGTTATTTAGTATATAGTGGAGAGGGGTGGCTCAGGTTGGGCTATTCTTATTAATCTTATTTGTTATTTATTATTATTATTGTGAACATGTATTCGGGGCTGAACGCCTGTTTTGTTCACTAATAAATACAATACAATACAATACAATACAATACAATACAATAAATGGTGTTTGGCAATTTCTCGTCAAGGAAATAGACTGAGATCTCTGTGGAAACCCAGTGTATATTCCACTGTTTGCAGTAGGCATTTTAAGGACTCAGATTATAGTGTAAGCATAGCAAGAAGAAACCTACTTCCGAACGTCATTCCATCCGTATTTCAAGACTGTCCCGGACACAAACAAACACAATCACATACAGGAAGACCACGTAAGAGGAAGGCTACAGAAGTGGAAAATGAATCTAAACTCTACAAGAAAATTGAACTTTATGTAGAACCAACCAACCACATCTACAGTGTTCTATTAAACTTAAACTATACCGGTACTGCACTAAAGTAGGTTTGAAAGTGAATAGAATAGCCAGAAAATGTAGGAAACAAAGAGCACTTATAATGAAGCAGAAACATATTACCACCACTTTAAAAGAAAGGATGCATCAACTAAAAAAAATGAAAAAACAACAACATGGACTTGACAGCCAACTAAATATAAATATAGGACTAGCAGAACAAGGAGATCTGAAAGCAATTTTCTTGATTGAGCAGATTCAAGTTTTTTTGTAAGCAAAAGTGTAAATTCAGAGAGCATACTGTAAAGGTCAGCATATTGCTGTCCAACAGGTCATCCACAGGCTACAGGTTCCTAATATCTCTTAATATTTTGCACCTACCACACCAAAAACCTTAATAACTTACATTAGTCATTCCAGAGGAGAGACAGGACTTACTTCTTTAGTACGAGCTCGTCTGATTGCAGAAAAGAAATCCTTACAGCACGACAATATAAAGGTAGTTTCTCTCATCATAGATGAGAAGGCAATATAATCAAAGCTGATCTATGACAGGAATTTGGACATAATTCTTCGAATAACTGACGTAGAGATGCTATCGCTATTGAAGATAACCTTGCTAATAAATTGCTCTGTATTCTGTTCAGAGGCATTTCCACACATTACAGGATTCCTGTCATATTATTTTACACACAGCCTGACAAGAGATAAACTTGCCAAATTAACAAGCGAGGCCTTACAGGTTGTTGAAGACTGTGGATTTCAAGTCGTCCGAATTGTGACAGACAATTGTCAAGTGAATGCGGCCATGTTACACTCCTTGTTTGGAAAGGAGGCAGACCGTGTACATCAAATTCAGCACCCATTAGATCCCAGCAGGCCTATATTTTTGAGTTTTGACACTAGCCATATATTAAAAAATGTAAGATCACAATACTTAAGCACATGAGCAGGAATTTTAAAGTAAATTGTAACGTGGTAACTGCAGAACATGTGAAAAAAGCTGTATCGCCTGAAAAACGATTGGTAGTGAAACCTGTGCGGAAATTAACCAGGGAAGTAGTATCCCCTACAAATTTTGGAAAAAATGAACGTTGCAAGGGCTGAAGTAGGGTAATATTCTCAACAGACATATATTTTCTTGAAATAAACATGGCATGATGTTCATGATCATTTGCCCTACAACAAAAAACGGATCATAAGCAACATTCAGAACACGTGGTTTCTCTATAAGTATCATAAATATCTATACATAAGCAAATTTTCACAAGCACTTGTCACAAGATCCATGCTGAATATAACAAGACATTCAAAAGTTATGTCTAAGAAAGGCGATCCTAGCGGGAGAACTGAAAACTAATTTCGGTGACCCTACCTCTCATTGCTAATTTCCCAGCTTTGTATAATAGCGTAAGCAACGGTTACGCCGCACATCGCTGCTACTGCCTGCCGCCGGCCGCGAGATGTCGTTAGATTCCATTACTTATATCATTTAATTTTGCTCTAAGGTTGGTATCAAGAGCCGCATGCGGCGCGCGAGCCTCGTTGTGGCCAGCCCTGCTCTATAACATTGTAAGGAATTATTTACTTCGTCACAAAAATATCGGTAAACACAAGGAGTGGTCATATGTTATTGAATGTGGGGTCTGATAACGCTGTACACCTACCAGTCCAAAGAATTGGAGCAAACTGAAGCATTTTAGATTACGCATTCCACTCATGCGTAATGGTTGTTGCAAATGCAGCAAGGCGCATCTTGCCTTGTCTAGAGTTCGAATAATGCACGCCTCTAGTATCCAGGTACGTGTACCTACAGTAGCCGTCAGGTTTTGTACTTAAACCACCCATTCGTGCACCTACCAGTGCATACAATGCCAGAATGCGCATCCTCTATAATTATGTTATACTACGTTAAAATAGACCTCGGTGGAAACGAACGACCTAGTCGCTTGTTGACACGAATTTACGAAATAGAGAAGGTCCGTGGTTGGCTATTCGCATACTCAGCACAAACAACATTCAGCTCCGACTACCTGTAGGCGTACGACACGCTGCTCGCCAAACAATGCGGGGACAACGCTCTCGAAATTTCTCGCGAGAAATAGTGCCTGCGCTAGTCTCGAGAAATCTCGAGACCTAGTCTGAGACTGCCGATCACTAATGAGAACTGCTGATGATATACTATCAAACTTACGCTCGTAGTTACTGGGACGTCTCACAGCTCGCAGCACAAGAGAATTTGCCTCGAGCATTACCAATCACCCCTGTCGAAAGAATTGGAGCAAACTCGGGCATTTTAGATTACACGTTCCACTCGTGTGTAATGGTGGTTGCATATGCAGCAAAGCACATCTTGCCCCGTCTCAAATTCGAACAATGCACGCCTGTAGTATCCAGGTAGGTATACTCCTTTCTACAGTTTCACAAATTAAACCAGCTTATTCAATTAAGATGTCCACCTCAAATAAGTCATGGACAGTTTAAGATACTGACAGTCTGTCACTTTTGTTCATTGAAGTAAGGTGCTCATAGTTCCACAGAACTTTCCAAGGCTTTGGACAAAATTTATCGGCACGCACTATTCCAAATGAGAACTGATGATATACTGTACTATCAAGCTGCCGTACCTTAATTAAGGCCACGGCCGCTTCCTTCCAACTCCTAGGCCTTTCCTATCCCATCGTCGCCATAAGACCTATCTGTGTCGGTGCGACGTAAAGCCCCTAGAAAAAAAAGAAACTGATCCGTGCTAGACCTGAAATCGTTGCTAAACGAAAAAGGTTACAATAATTGAAGCTAAGGGAAAGGACGGTCTACGGTATTACAAATAATGTTCCAATTGTAATGCGGAAAAGTGCAAATTTACAGCACTCCTAAAAATAAGAAAAAGTAATGAATGAGTGGATTCAAGGTAATGGTCACATGAAAAGGAAAGCAAAGATCACCGGTAATGGGGAAGTCGAGGTAGTGTGGGAGTGGTTCACTTCTGCTCAGTGAAAAGACATGCTAGTATCTGTCCTGATCTCTTGGAAATAGTTCAAAGAGTCTGCAGGCTTGTTAATCTCAAGAGGAGGCGCAATGCTGTCTAGAATAAAGTTTGCGGGGAATCTAAGGATGTGAATCAAAGTGTAGTGGATGATTGGAAATTAAAACTGCTAAGTTTGACAATGACATCTGCCATTCAAACATAGCATTGTCGTATGTGAAATTATTCTGTAGTGTTGGGCTGTCTGAGACGGGCTCTCGAGATTTCTCGAGACTAGCGCTCGCACCTGCTTCTCGCGAGAAATGCCAAGAAATCTTGAGAGAATTGTCCCTTCATTGTGTGCTGAGTAGGGTGTCGTAGGGCTACAAGTAGGCGGAGCTGAATGTTTGTGCCGAGTATGCGAGTAGCTAACCATATCTAAGATGAACTTCTAAAAGAATTTAATTATAGAAAGTCCACCTGTTCAACATAGGTTTGCCATTTAAAAATGGTATGTTTAAAAACTACATAGTTGTTTAAAAAACTATCTAGGACATGTTTTGACCTAGCCTAGAGGTCATCATCAGCTAAAATAACATGAAGGAGAATGACATATCAAAAACAGTGATACATAAAAAATCCAACATAAAATACAATCAACAAATGCAATGGAAATATATGTTTAAAATGTACACAGCTTCAATATTAAAATACACTCAACAAATACAATGGAGATCTGTTAAAAATGTACATAGATTCAAACTTTGGACCAATTTAGTTGTGTGCTTCCAACTGTATTTAATACAATATTGGTTGGCTGGAGGAAATACTTAAAGAATTGTGAAGACAGATGTTGTTCTAATTCGTCATGCATCTGGAAACGGAGTGAAGTTTTGAAAAATCGGTTACATTTCTTCACGGATAATACAAAGACGAGTATAAGAACGAAGAATGAAGTAGAAGTAAAAGATAATTTGAAGAGTCGTAAAATATTACTCGCGTCGTCTTTACTCCATCCCCGTGCTTGTATAGATCAGGTTGGGTTTGTGTTGACTTCCACACTGGGAGGTTCCGATGTTGCGTTGAGTGGGGAAGCTGCGGGCGAGGGGAGGGAGAGTGAGTGGAGGTATGGGAGGACGAACCAGTAATGCGTGTTGTGACAGATTTAAATGAGCTTTGCTAAAGTTCTTTCTCGATTATTGTGTCAACCACGATGTTTTTTTTTCTTGGATTTCGTTAAGATTATAAATGGGTTTTGATTTTTGATTGAGGTTTATATAAATATTTTCTAAAATGTTTAATGAAGTTCCCTATTTGGTTATATGTAGGATATTTAGATCTTTATCTATGGTTGAGAATGAGAGATTGTGATCTTTCATGTGTTCACTCATAGCAGAAAATATCTTGTATTTGGCTGCATTAACATGTTCTTTGTTGCGGATATGAAAGTTTATCCCAGTTTGGTTACACGTCAACTTGTAGACCCCTGATTGCAAATGTTTGTCGGATTTGTTAAGTGTGTTTATGTTATAGAAAAGTTTCGAAGTAGTGTTGTAGTTCTAAAGGTAACATTGAGGTTCTGTTTTTTTTAATATTTTAGATTTGGTAAGTGTTATTGCTGTTGAAAGTGAAGGTGACAAAATCAGTTTTCTCTTATTTTTGTTTTTTAAGTGTGGTGGTGGGTTAATTTTTTTATCTTATTTAGAATTCCGTCAACGAAAGCTATTAAACCCATTAAGGTGTGCTAAAGTGTGGATAGTTTTAATTTCTTTCTTATAAGCTTTCTTGGACATGGGAATGTTCAAGGCATACCATAAAAGGAGGCCTTTTTATGGGAGCCATGGTGCAGTGAATCTTGTCTGATCATGTTGGCTGTCTAACAACACTACTTCTAAACTTTTCTATAACACAAACACACTTAACAAATCCGAAGACATTTGCAATCAGGGGTCTACAGGTTGACGTGTAACCAGTGCGACGCCATCTATATCGGACAAACTGGGGGAGACTTTCATATCCGCTACAAAGAACATGTTAATGCAGCTAAATGCAAAATATTTTCCGCTATGAGTGAACACATGAAATAAAAATCACTCATTCTCCACCATAGATAAAGATCTAGATATCCTACATATAACCAAAAAGGGAACTTTATTAAACATTTTAGAAAATATTTATATAAACCTCAATAAAAAATCAAATCCCATCTATAATCTTAACAAAGTCAAAGAAAAATCAAACATCCTGGTTGACACTAATCGAGAAAGATCCTAAGCAAAGCTAAATTAAATCTGTCACAACACCCATTCATTACTGGTCCGTCTTCTCATCAGGTTGGGTCGGTGTTGTCCTCCACGCTGGGAGGTTCCGATGTTGCGTTGATTGTGGGAAACTGCGGGCGAGGGGAGGGAGAGTGAGTGGAAGTATGGGAGGACGAACCAGTAATGCGTGTTGTGACAGATTTAATTGATCTCTCTCTCTCTCTCTACGCAACAGTCGCCAGTCAGTGTGTAGGTCAACACCGATCCAACCTGATCTATATAAGCACGGGGCTGAAGGAGGAAGACATATTCTCACCAAACTCGGAAACAAAGCAACACGCCTCAAAATATTTTCGGCTGGGTGGCCCTCATCTTTATCTGCAACTCAATCGGCCCAAGAAAAATAAATAGGCAGACGCCTAGTTGGCTGTCGCCTCCCCAGCAACATGTACTCCTGCCTCATCACAGGCGTGAACACCATCCTCACTGAAAATGACATTCTCTCCGAACTACGTAACACCGGCGCCCCAGTCCACGATGTCTTTACGCTCCTAGAACACTCCACCTACTCACCATCAACGTACGTTCTGGCCCCCCACGTACGCAACCAAGAAGAAGGGGCAAGCCTCCTAGACAACGGCGTGACCATCAAGAGTAGACGCCACAAAGTGGTGCCCACCCCGGCGTACATAGTAAAGCAGCTCTTCGATGACCCTAAATCTACTCCCACCAACAACGAACACCAGCCCCCACCGCTTCCCACGTCCATTTTCTCCACAACTACTACTACTACTACCACCACCACCACTACCACCATCACTACGTCGGCCTATACTCCTTCCTATACTGCCACCATTAGTACCACGTCTAGCCACCCTTCTCCCCTAATGTCAACATCCATCACTTCACTAAATTCCACACCACCTAGCCCCCAGCAACCCCGTACCAGCCACACAGATGCAACCATCGCAGCACAGCCAGCCTTACAAGGGAACGCAGCTGCCACAACACCAGGACCTCAGCAGCTTCCACCTCCGAGCTGTGTCATTCGAGGCGTAGACCCTACCATCACAGAAAAAGAAATACTCCGAGAACTCCAAACAGCAGGCGTCCCAGCCCGCCGCGCGTACCGCATCTATAACGCCAACGGCCCAACGTTCACGGTGCGGCTACAACTCCCCTCTGAAGATGAAGTACATCACCTGATTACCACCGGCGTCCGAAACCACAGTCAGCACCACCGAGTGGAGCACTCTCGCTCCCCACCCCACTCCATGCGCTCACCTCCTAATAACTCTCATCGCCGCCCCCGGCCAGCTTCTCCACCCAACCCACCCCCACAAGCCGTTTACCTACCTGCTCCCGAAACCCGCTTCTTCCCACCACCCCTCCCGATATTAGACCTACTCCGTCTTCTAGCCACCTCCATCGCCTATATCACAGCAGCCCTCCACTTCCTCACATCGCAACCCTACCCTAGCAGTCCCTACTAAACCTTCACAATGAACCTGCAAGATGTACCAGCACAATATGTATCAGTAACAACTCTATGTAACTCTGTGTATGTATAACTCTTTGTATGTATGTAAATCTCAATAAAAAGCACAAGACCAGGACTACACCCCTTAGCCAAGAGGCCTTATCTCCACAACACCCCAATAAAATCTCCTCTTTTACCCATCTCCTAAACTCCGGCAAACCTCAAAACCCTGCCAAATCTCCTGGCCAGAGAGAAGGCGTTACCTTCTAGGTGGCCCGCCCCTTCCCTGCGGGAAAGAGGACGTTAGTAATAGGGAGGGGGGGGGGGCTTGTAGGTCGAGCAGTACTCGAGCGGGAGTATGGCCTACCATCTAAGAGTGATATCCTTGTACTAAATCAGTTGCGCGGCAATCTTCTTTGTCTTTGATGTCAAATACCGCATGTTCGTGGTAATAAAATAAGTTTATATCGAAATATGTTGAATTATTAATGACTAATCCACTAGAATTACAAGAACATAATACCAGCCCTGTGTGTCCAGTGATGAATGTTTGCAACATTGTGAGATGTAATTGGAAAGTCCAGTTATATCCTATAGGACTCAGGACTTCAGTTCTGTTCAAATATTCTTCTTCTTACTATTCTCCCTCCTTTCCCTTTTCCTAATTAGCACATACGGCAGCAAAATAATTATAAAATTGAATGGATACAAATTAAATATCGAAGGTCCCGTCATATCAATCGTGTATTGTATGTAAACACGTCTTCGTGTAGGAAAAATAGTATCATAGCACTATAATAAAACTGAAAAGAATATGTTATTAAAATGATACATCCAATGCAGAGCTCATCTTCATGTCGAGCAGTCAGTTCAATTTGATAACAAAAGGTTATTCTGGGCATGTATGGGTTTAATAAACTGATGCGTCCACTACGACTTGTGGTACGACTGTATATCTGTAGAATGATCGCTAATTACTCTACTACAATGTAGTGCCGGAATGTGAAGACCAAAGAGCATGAGTGAAGACGGAAGTGTGCCTCGAGTCACAACACACACGTCGTGCACACACTCGACCATGCTCGACACACCAGTTCGTGACGTCAGCACTCGAGTGGCACATCCCTAGTTAGTAATATTTTGCGACTCTTCATATTATGTTTTACTTCTACTTCATTTTTCGTTCTCATACTCAGTCTTTTGGTTTCCACTTTTAGATCCTGGCTGTAGGCTACTTGTATTCTCCGCGATGAAATGTAACAGATTTTTGAAAACTTCACTCCATTTCCAGAAGCATGACAAATTACAACAACATCTGTCTTCACAATTCTTTAAGATCTTAATGTGATGTGTTGTTTGAGTCATCAGTCCATAAACTGGTTTGATACAGCTCTCTATGCCACCCTACCATGTGCTAACCTTTCCATTTCTACGTAACTACTGCATCCTACATCTGCCCTAATCTGCTTGTCGTATTCATACCTTGGTCTACCCCTACAGTTCTTAACACCTAAACTTCCTTCAAAAACTAACTGAACAAGTCCTGGGTGTCTTAAGATGTGTCCTATCATTCTTTCTTCTCGTCAAATTTATCCAAATCGATCTCCTCTCGCCAATTCGATTCAGTATCTCTTCATTTGTGATTCGATCTATCCATCTCACTTTTAGCATTCCTCTGTAACACCACATTTCAAAAGCTTCTGTTCTCTTTCTTTCTGAGCTAGTTATCGTCCATGTTTCACTTCCATACAATGCCACGCTCCACACGAAAGTCTTCAAAAACATCTTTCTAATTCCTATATCAATGTTTGAAGTGAGAAAATTTCTTTTCTTAAGAAAGCTCTTCCTTGCTGGTGCTAATCTGCATTTTATGTCCTCCTTACTTCTGCCATCGTTAGTTATTTTACTCCCCCAAGTAACAATATACATCTACTTCCTTTAAGACTTCATTTCCTAATTTAATATTTGCAGCATCACCTGCCTTCGTTCGACAGCACTCCATTACTTTTGTTTTGGACTTATTTATTTTCATCTTGTACTCCTTACCCAAGACTTCGTCCATATCATTCAGCAGCTTCTCGAGATCTTCTGCAGTCTCAGATAAAATAACAAAATCGTCAAATCTCAAAGTTTTAAGTTCCTCTCCTTTAATTTTGATTCCCTTTCCAAATTCCTCTTTGATTTCCTTTACTGCCTGTTTTATGTAAACATTGAAAAGGAGGGGGAACAGACTGCAGCCTTGCCTCACTCCTTTCTGGATTGCTGCTTCTTTTTCAAAGCCCTCGATTCTTATCACTGCAGACTGATTTTTATACAAATTGTAGATAATTCTTCGTTCTCGGTATCTGAACCCAATCACCTTCAGAATCGTAAATAGCTTGGTCCAATCAACATTATCGAATGCCTTTTCTAGATCTATGAATGCCTTGCACGTGGGCTTGTCCTTCTTGATTCGATCCTCTAAGATCAGACGTAAAGTCAGGATTGCTTCACGTGTTCCTACATTTCTTCTGAAGCCAAACTTCTCCCAACTCAGCTTGAACTTGTTTTTCCATTCTTCTGTAAACAATACGTGTTAAAATTTTGCAGCCATGAGATACTAAACTAATGGTGCGATAGATTGCACACCTGTCAGCACCGGCTTTCTTGGGAATAGGTATAACAACATTCTGCCGAAAATCGGATGGGACTTCTCCTGTCTCATACATCTTACACAATAAATGGAATAGCCTTGCCATGCTGGTTTCTCCTAAGGCAGTCAGTAATTCAGAGGGAATGTCATCAATTCCAGGTGCCTTGTTCCTATTTAGGTCGCTCACAGCTCTGTCAAAATTGGGTCTCCCATTTCATCAGCATCACCAGACTCTTCTTGTTCCAGAACTAAAATATCTACATCTTCACCTTGATACAACTGTTGGATATGTTCCTTTCCGTCTTTCTGCTTTTCCTTCTTTCCCTAGAAGTGGCTTTCCATCTGAGCTCTTAATATCCATACACCTAGATTTCCTTTCTCCAAAGGTTTCCTTAATTTTCCTGTATGCGGCATCTATCTTTCCTAGGACCATACAACCTTCGACATCTTTGCACTTATCCTTCAGCCAGTCTTCCTTAGCTACCTTGCACTTTCTATCCCCTTCATACTTTAATCGCATGTATTCTTTTCTGCCCTCTTCATTTCTAACATTCTTGAATTTTCGTTGTTCATCAGTCAGGTCTAGTATCTCCTGAGTTATCCAATGATTCTTAGTTGAGCTTTTCTTCCTTCCTAACATTTCTTCAGCAGCCCTCCTGACTTCATTTTTCATGACTATCCACTCTTCCTCTATTATGTTTCCTTCAGCCTTCTCATTTATTCCTTTTGCAACGGGCTCCTTGAAACAATCCCTCACGCTCTTTTCTTTCAACTTGTCTAGATCCCATCTTTTTGCATTCTTTCCTTTCTCCAGTTTCTTCAGCTTCAGATGGCATTTCATGACCAACAAGTTGTGGTCAGAGTCCACGTCTGCTCCTGGGAAAATTTTGCAATCCAACATCTGGTTTCTGAATCTCTGCCTAATGATAATGAAGTCTATTTGATACCTTCCAGTGTCTCCAGGTCTCGTCCACGTATAAGGCCGTCGTTTGTGGTGTTTAAACCAAGTATTGCAAGGACTAAATTATGATCAGTGCAGAATTCCACCAGCCGACTTCCTCTTTCGTTCCTTTGTCCCAATCCAAATTCTCCTACTGTATTACCTTCTCTTCTTTGGCCTACCACTGCATTCCAGTCTCCTATCACAATTAGATTCTCGTCACCTTTTACATATTGTATTAAATCTTCTATCTCCTCATATATTCTTTCGATTTCTTCATCATCCGCTGAACTAGTAGGCATATAGACCTGCACTACTGTGGTGGGCATTGGTTTGGTGTCTATCTTGACGACAATAATTCTTTCACTATGCTGGCCGTAGTAGCTTACCCGCTGCCCTACTTTTCTTATTCATCATTAAACCAACTTCTGCATTTCCTCTGTTTGATTTTGTGTTGATAATTCGGTAGTCGCCTGACCAAAAATCCTGTTCTTCCTGCCAACGTACTTCACTTATACCAACTACATCTAACTTTAGTCTATCCATCTCCCTTTTCAGATTCTCTAACCTACCACAACATTCCACGCTCCGACTCGCAGAATGTCAGTATCCATCTTCCTGATGATCGCCCCCTCTCGTGTAGTCCCCACCCGGAGATTCGAATGGGGGACTAGTTTACCTCCGGAATATTTTACCCGGGAGGAAGCCATCATCAGTACATCATTCATACGGAGAGAGCTGCATGTCCTCGGGAGTTAGTTACGGCTGTAGTTTCCCGTTGCTTTCAGCCGTGTAGCAGTATCAACACAGCTAAGCCATGTTGAGTATTGTTACAAGGCCATATCAGTCAATCATCTAGACTGCCGTCCTTGCAACTTCCGAAAGGCTGCTACCCCCCTTTCAATGGTGCGGACATTGTCACACGATCCACACCCAACAAAAGATCCAGCAGAAATGCTCAAACAATCCAGTCCCTCGTAACGGCGCCGTAATCACCGAGCATACGCGACCGCTTGACTCTGCGATGCAACAGTCTTTCCAAAACAAGGGTGAAGGAGTGTTCGGGAGGGGCGGGATTGGTAGGAGGAAAGGACACTGACCTCACAGACGGCTTGGAAGGGTAAGGAGATGGAACTTTCCCTCCTTCAACCCATTACACTTAGCCTAGTTTTGAGAAAACACGAGTTGTGAAATACAATACTGTGCTGTATCGTTGAGGTAAAGATTCTAATTTTCCAAAATACAATTCGAATTACCCAGGATTTTTTTTACATTGTTTACATACAAAATGCCAGGGATCAATCAAAACATTTGAATTAAAGACGATTTTGAATTATAGAAATTTGAATTATCCAAGTTCCACTGTGTAACATCACTGTTCTTCCTGGCTAAGGAATATTTCTAGATCTACTCAGTCAAGCAGGCTACTTTGACAATATGGTGCAGGTGTGCCGCACCAAAAGTTACCGCTTGCACCCTCTGTTCGTCACAAGCGCCACTTTCCTGATTGTTCAAACTCTGATGAACATGATGAAGTGGAATCAATCAATCAATCAATCAATCAATCAATCAATCAATCAATCAATCAATCAATCAATCAATCAATCAATCAATCAATCAATCAATCAATCAATCAATCAATCAATCAATCAATCAATCAATCAATCAATCAATCAATCAATCAATCAATCAATCAATCAATCAATCAATCAATCAATCAATCAATCAATCAATCAATCAATCAATCAATCAATCAATCAATCAATCAATCAATCAATCAATCAATCAATCAATCAATCAATCAATCAATCAATCAATCAATCAATCAATCAATCAATCAATCAATCAATCAATCAATCAATCAATCAATCAATCAATCAATCAATCAATCAATCAATCAATCAATCAATCAATCAATCAATCAATCAATCAATCAATCAATCAATCAATCAATCAATCAATCAATCAATCAATCAATCAATCAATCAATCAATCAATCAATCAATCAATCAATCAATCATCTGCATTTAGGGCTGTCGCCCAGGTGGCAGTTTCCGTATAATTTGTTTTTCTTAAACATTTTCAAAGGACTTGGAAATTTATTGAACATTTCTCTTGATAATTTATTCCAGTCCCTCACTTCTCGTCCTATAAATGAATATATTCCCCAGTTTGTCCTCTTGAATTCAAATTTTATCGTCATACTATGATCTTTCCTACTTTTGAAAGCTCAACTCAATCTTATTCGTCTACTTACGTCATTCCACACCAACTCTCCACTGACCACTCGAAACATACCGCATACTTCAAATGGAAAGAAGAATATTCCTTGAGGATGCACCTATTCAGTAGAACATATAATCTCACTTGATTAAATATACATTTTAAAATATCTTATTGCGTTGATTTAGGCATCTTCAGCCGCATATAATTGTTTTAAGATTAAAATTACTAGCTTATTTTCTTAGACCATTAACAATGTTCTGCCCATTGCATTTTTTAAAAACAATTTGTGTTGGCCTTGTCTATAAAACACACAATAATTAATATACAATACAAATTTTAAAAATCAGTAAACATTTTTGTTTTGAAAGATCTACATATGTAAAAGAGTCTGGCAATGTGTGCACTGAATAATTTTTAATGAAGTTGGTAGTTTAATACGTCTTCTTTAAAAAAATATTGCGAAGTTTAAGGATCAATGAAGTAGGGCTGCTTTTGTTGTACTTATTTGCTGTACGGAAGAGGAGACTTCTCAAGCTTATCTCTGAAGGAAAGTATTATATCTTATTTGTCGTTCCAGAATGAAATATGCAGTGCTTAGTCTTATTAAAAGTCCCCTTACTTCCTCTCTTGCGGCTAATTATCTTTAGGTGATGTGCCCTGTCTTATTAGCTATTGCTGGTTGAAATTCTTAACATGTAACATATCATATAGTCGAGCATCTCTTCTCCTTACTCCCAAGTCTTACCAGCCCAAAGTTTACACCATTTTATTAATACTACTTCTTCGTCAGAAATCACCCAGAACAAACCGTGCTGATTTCCTTTGATTTTTTCCAGTTCCTGTATCAAGTATTCCTGATGAGGATCCCATAGACTGGAGCCATACTCTAACTGCAGTCTTACCAGAGACTTATATGTCCTCTCCTTTACATCCTTACTACAATCCCTAAATACTCTCATAACCATGTTAGTAGAGTGAATATGATTACCCCAATGAAGATCATTCCTTATATTAACACCTGAGTGCTTATAGTATTCCCCATGAGGCACTATATCCCGGCAGTACAACTCGAGCAACCAACCAGAGTGGATGTGTGGTAAGGTGAGTGCGGTACGACATGATTGAAATTGAGCAATATTGAGCGGCTATCGGTAGCTGGCAGCGCAGGCAGAAGAAGACGACAGGGCATGCGGCGAATAAGGGAGAGCTGGGGAAGATCGCCGAGGCTATCTTTGCAGCGACGATGATAACTATGCTATTAATTATAGGGAGCGTGGAGATGAATCCAGGCCCTGACATGAGCTGGGAGGACTGGGAGAGGATCAGGGGCTGATAGGAGACGCTGTAAAAACATATATTGGAGATGCACTGGTAAAGGAAATGATAAACGAACAAGCCAAAGGATTTGAAGATATGAAGGCATGGTTCAACGAACAGCGGGGAGTTACGGAAAAAAGAATAGAGGAAAGTGAGAGAGCAACGGGAGTGCTAAAAGAGCAGGTAAAAATCTGGAAAAGGAAGTGGCGTTACTGAAGAATGAGCTCGGTCTCATCAACCAAGAAAGGATGAAGAAATGTATATATATATATCTATGGATTACAGGAAGAGCGGGGTGAAGATAAAGTGAAGCTTATATATAAAGTGGTGGACCTCGCCCAAAACAAGCTGAAACTTCACTTCACTGTAGATGATATGGACGATGTCGAAAGAGTAGGAAAAGTGAAAGGTAGGAGACCAGTGAAAGTGAAGTTGATGTCAACCATAATGGCGGATAACGTGTTAAAAACGCAAGGAACTTACATGGTGAAAGGATTTGGATAGGCAAAGACTTGGGAAGAGAAGGGATTGAGAATATGAAAATCTTACGAAAACATTTAGGTAGAGCTAGATACCAAGTCCTCAAAGCATTTATTAAGGATCAAAGGTCGGTGGTAACAAATGGTGTCTGGTGGCGTGTTTGGTCTGTAAGAAAACTAAAAGGCATGGAGGAAGAGCTAAAACAGGAAGAAGAACGATAGAAGCGGCCAAGAGATAGACAGGATTACGCTCAAGAGGAGGGAGGAAACGTGGTAACGATGGCTGAAGCGCCGAGTCAAGAAAACAGTACAGTGCAAGACAGTGTAAGTGAAATATCAAATGTGCAGGTTCAGGAAGTGTTAACAGATAGCGTTCCGAAAGGAAAAGAGGATACATTGATAGTCGACCTGGGGAGGACAAGAAAGAGGGAGACCTTATGACCAAGGGGAGAAGCAGGAGCCTGAAGGGCCTGTGGGGAAAAACATACAGGCTTATAAGATAAAAAGAGGAAGGATGGAAGGGAGGTAGAAGCTGAGAGCGAGAGGGTGACGAGAAGTAAGATGGTGGATTGGAAGGTACGGAAAAAAGCTGTAACTAGACTGGAAGATAGGCTTTATTAATATTGAAGGTGTATTGAGTAAAATACGTAATATAAAAGTGAAAAATTTAATAGAAAGTTTTGATATTGTAGCGCTTTTGGAAAAATGGCTAGAAGTAGGCAGGTAGATAACTTGGGGGGAGGGGATTCACGGTAAGGCACAAGTCAAGAAAGAGATTAAGTAAAATGGGCCGTGCGCCCGGAGAAATAGCGCTGCTAGTCAAAGAAGTGTGGAATGAATGTATAAAGCATATTGAGAGTGACATTGAAGGGTTATGTGGATAAGATTTAACATGGGGAGAGAGACAGAGAGAGAAACGTGTGTGCTTGGCTTTTGCCTACTATCACCCCAAGGAATTTCCATGTGCAAATGATAACTTCTTTGAGGAATTATTATTAGAAACTAGTATCATTAGAGGGAGGTATGAGGAGGACGGATTATTGTTACTTGGAGACTGCAATGCCAGAATAGGCGAGCGAAGTCCGAGGTATAGTAAAGAAGGAGAGTTGATAGTAGGATCAGGAAGAAGTAGTAATGATATGGTAATTAATAACTACGGTTAGAATTATGCGAAGTCGGGAATTTCTTCATTCGGAACGGCTATTGGGAGGGGGACAGAAAAGGTCAAATGACCTATATTACTGAACAAGGGGGAGCGTTGTTAAGTAATGAGTTCAGAGGACTTGCTAATTAACATCAAAAGCATAGTGGTGGAGGACTGCACCAAATCGCACCACGCTCCGGTATGGGTTAGTTTGGTGAGGAGAGAGGAAAGCAAAGATGAAGAGAGAAAATGTCCGATAGAATGGGGTAGTGGTTATATTAAATGCATATGGTCAGAGAACTCAAAAGGAGAGCTAGACGCACTTATGGATAAAGAAATACAATTAATGAGAATTGGCTGGGAAAGGGTGCTGAAGGAAAATAATATAGATAGAGCGCTGGAGTTATTAGAATACCCTATAAGGAGAGTGACACGGGCAGTCGAGCACAGCAGAAGGAAAAAGTAGAAGTGGATGGTTGTTATGGCAGGGAATGTGAGATCCGCAGAAAAGCAGCGTTAGGAGCATTAAAAGAGTATAGAGCAAAAGGAGGGAGCAAAGATCGTGAAGCAATTTGCAGGCTGTGGAAAGATTACAAAAGTAAAATTGCGGAGAAGAAGAAGCAGTGGTTGAAGGACCAATCAGAGCTAATAAACAGGGAATGCAGAATAAATCGAACTGAAAAAATAAGGGAGAGAATAAATATGATCAATAAAAGAGGGAAGGGACTGAAAAAAAGAATATTGACTATGTACAATGGGTGACATATTTTAGCGAGCTTTTAGGAGGAAGGGACGATTGGGAGTATAAGGAAAAGAAAGCACGCCTTGTGGTCTAATGTGGAAGTAAGTATACACGAACTAGATAGGGATTTAACGATAGAAGAACAGAGGTGACTGGGAAACTGAAGATGAAATCAGCAGGGGGGCGGTAATGACTGGTGTTAGTAATGTATGCTGGAAACAAATAAGTAAATACAGCCAGATGGCAAAAGGAATTGTAAAGCTATTCAACAGGATTCTCAACGGGGCGAAAGTACCGAAGGAATGGAATATGGGATAATATGCCCAATATATAAAAAGAAAGGGAATATAAATTTACCTAATAACTACCGAGGTATAACTCTTTTAGGTTCATTGAGCAAAATTTACACAGGTGTCTTAGCTAACAGACTAAGGGATTGGGCTGAAAATAACGGTATAATCTCCAAATATCAGGGAGGATTCAGGAAGGGGAGGCAAACAATAGATAATATCATGATTGTGAAATTGCTGGCAGAGAAATACATGGTACGGGAAGGAGGCAGCATATTTTTGGCAACGGTCGACACGGTGAGCAGAAGAGCGTTAATAGAAAAATTAGGGAGGCTGGGAGTCTCTAAGAAAATGATACGTGCGGTAGAGGCGCTGTATCAGAGAGTATATAGCAGCGTTAAACTAGAGGACAATGCAATAAGCAAACCGATAGAATGCAAGCTGGGTCTCAAAGAAGGCTGCAAATTATCGCCCATATTATTTTACTATTTATAAATGATATACTGGACGGACACGAAGGGGCTAGGTGGGCTATACCGGCGGTGGGTAATATAGAGATACCAGGCCTGATTTTCGCTGATGATATGCTGTTAATGATGCCAACTAGGGGTGGATTGCCGGAACGTTTGAATACATTAGTAGATTACGCGAATATGTGGTCACTGAAAATTAACTATAACAAATCGAAGGTGATGATTATAAGTAAGAGAAGGAGGGTAAAAAAGTAAGGGAATGGAGGGTACAGGGGGGCAAGAATAGAGGAAGTAGATAGATTAGAATATCTAGGAGTGATACTAAATAGAAAGGGAGAATGGGATGACCACATCAAGAGATTTAAATTGAGAGGTGTTGCAGCCCTAGCAGCAATAAAAATTCTAGTCGCAAATACCCAGGGTTGAGCTATAAAATACTGAGGCTTGTACTAAAAACTCTAGTCCTAAGCAGAACTTTATATGGGGTTGAATTGTGGGGATTAGAAAAGAAAAGGGTCAGCCTGAATCAAATAATATTTAAATTCAGTAAGGCTGTTATGAGATTACCGCAATGTACAGCCAATGTGGGGGCATTAATCTTATGCGGAGAGTTGATCGAGATAAAAAGACAAAGTCACCTCCGTACAGGCCACGAGGGCCCTGTTAAGCGCGGCACGTGATGGGGTAGAGTCGTTAGCTCTACGCCCGGCCGCCTTTGCCCCCAGGAATTAATCTGGTACTCATTTTTGGTGTAGGCTGAATCAACCTCAGGGCCATATGCACCTCCTGGCCATATGCACCTCCGGGCCATATGCACCTCCGGAAGTGGAAATCTCGTTTCTTATATTTTACGACTTCCTGACGGGGATTCGATCCCACGTCCTTCCGGGCGAACCGAGCACGCCTTTACCACCTCGGCCAGGAAGCCCCTGTTTATCGAGATAGATTGTGTTAAAAGGGTATTAAATTATTGGTCTAGATTAAGACGGGGTGGCGGCGGTATTCTGCTTCAGGAAGCATATAGATATGAACTGGAAGGAATGTATGATTAGTGTTGGCTAGCAAAAATCAAAAGTTATGTTGAAGATTTGGGATATATTTGGCGGGAGTGATGGAAGGGGAATAATATAATGCAGAGGGCCCTGACAATGAGAATTAAGAACATCCAGATGCAGAATTGTTTGGAAGAATGTAGCGAAAGGCCTTCGCTCAGCATATTCTATAAGTTCTACCAGATCTCCAATTTAAGTTTCGGGGATGGAAGATTACAGGGTGGGATACTATGGTGGCTAATGAGGCTGCATAGAAATAAAGGATGGATCAGGAGCAAAGAGAGCTCTCAGTGCATACTATGTGAGGCTAAGACTGATGATCTACACTTACTTTGTGGTTGTATAGGGACAGAGAAACTAAGGACAAAGTTTCTAAATGTAAAGCAGCAAAAAATATGTAGACAAAAATATGAGCAAAGAATTACTGTATGGGTAACGAACTGAATAAGTTCTTATGCGCAGTGAAACAACAATGTCTGAGAGAAGTGCGAGGTAGTATATGATGTAATAAGCTGGAATGTAAATAGTGGAGTAGCCAGCATAAATAGGTCACTAGGAGATTGGCACTCAGCACTTTAAATGTTAGGACATGCTGACAGGGTAGGATGCAGAAGTAGGTTTTACATGGTTGCGCCATCTTGCTCTTTCATTATCTTTTGTTCTAACTTTACTCTAACACTTTTACTGATTGTTACGTAGCCTCAGCAGATTACGAGCATTACAACTTTATTATTATTTGTAGTAAGCTAGCAACATGGTACTCGGTTGTATATATTTGGGCAGGTGCTTTTTTCTCACTATTTACGCATAGTAGGAGATGGTAAGGAGTGATGGGCAAGGGAGAGCAGGACATACCCGTAAGAGAACGGGGTAGGACCGGCCTACCCCCAATATGTAAAAGAAGGGAGACATGAGAGAGGCGGGATACGAGAGGGAGCGATTTCAGCCTCACGTGGCCGGCCGCAATGGAATGGTGAGAGAACCGCACTGTCATCTAGTAAGGTTGTTGGGGTCTTCTTTTGGGCCCCACAGATAGGGCCTGTCGTGCCACCATTGGAAGGGCAGCTTTCTTCTTACCAGGGGTGATGACATGGTCGGACAGTAGTAGCAGATTGTTAACTTATACTTCTTTGATTGCTATTAATATTCTTTCTTTCTTTTTTATATTATTATCTTTAATTTTTTATTTTATTTCTTAATATTAAGTGGAGACGATGGACGTGGCATGTAGGGACTGAGGATGACTGCTGTGGTGACCCTCCCTTGGGACTGTCACGTTTCCGGGGTATCTGATGGCCCTCATGGCATGCCCAAGGAGTCTTGTGTTTCTCTTCTTTTCTTTTGTTGTTAGTGGTTCGTGCATGAAAAGGGGCTTTGTGAACGTGTATCGGGGCTAATCGCCTGTTAAGTTCAATAAATGTTCAATACTTTCACCCCATCAACACAATAATTCAAACACAGAGGATATTTCCTCTTCGTGAAACTTACAATTTGATTTTTCATCCCACTTACATTCATATCATTGTTTGCTGTCCATCTCACAGCATTTTTTAAGTCCTCCTGCAGTCGGTCACAATCCTGCAACTCATTTACTACTCCATACAGTATAACATCATCCGCAAATAGCCTTATCTGTGATTCCAATTCTTTGCCAATATTATTTATATATCTAAGAAAACATAAAAGTCCACTAATACTGCCCTGCGGGACCCCACTTCTCCACATAACGGTATCAGGTAACGCTTTACCTATTCACCCTCTGACTTCAATTTTTTTAATGTAAGCATAGGTCACTCAGAATTTTTGAGTGTGTCATTAACCAAGGCTAGTTCTGATAGAGAATTATTCTCGGAGAAATATAAATTTGAGCATTGAGTTGCCCTACAAATCAGTAATTACCGCATGGATTTACAGAACTATGGATTTACAGATCTATGAAAGAACAATAAATTACGGAAAGGTGAATGATCAAGAATTCTTTGGGAAACTAGTAAATTGGTGCTGTTTAAGCAGAGACTAACATAGTGAAGTACAGTAAATATTATTAAGAAACAAAAGAAAACATGATATTTAAGTTTACTGACTATTTCTAGCTATGAAAAAGGCTCGTTTATTGACGTTTTATTTCAGTTTATACAACATGAAGATTAATTAATCAGTTATTGGATGAACAGAATTGATATACAGTGATTTAAGTATGACTTCAAATTTCTTCTCTCATGGCTTCACGTGTTGGTATCGCGACTGAGTAAGTTTCATCTGCTTCAGTCACCCAAACATCACCATTTTTAGCTTCACGGATCATTTTGAGAAAGCTTTTAGCAGCACTCTCTGCCCTGTAAAATAAAATATGTACGATAAGAGAAAATTGCTATGAATAACAAAACGTTTTTGGACAGACAACATTAGACAGTTCTCGTTTACAACCATCCTACCCTGTATGCTGGAAGAGTTCAACAATGATCATCAGGGTAAGAGAAATGTGCTAAGAAATAAATAGGATTTATGGATCTGAAAGACAGATAGCATTATTCTTACAAGATAACAGGTAAGAATTATCCACAACGATAATTTATATAACTTGCAAACAATGAGAAAATCTTGAGTACCGGTATAGTTCATGGATGTTCTGAGAGGGCAAAAGCAAGCATTGCACTCTCCTTTCCTGAAGTTTGAAATGCATACTATCAAATCAAATCAAATCAAATCAAATCAAATCAAATCAAATCAAATCCAATCCAATCCAATCCAATCCAATCCAATCCAATCCAATCCAATCCAATCCAATCCAATCCAATCCAATCCAATCCAATCCAATCCAATCCAATCCAATCCAATCCAATCCAATCCAATCCAATCCAATCCAATCCAATCCAATCCAATCCAATCCAATCCAATCCAATCCAATCCAATCCAATCCAATCCAATCCAATCCAATCCAATCCAATCCAATCCAATCCAATCCAATCCAATCCAATCCAATCCAATCCAATCCAATCCAATCCAATCCAATCCAATCCAATCCAATCCAATCCAATCCAATCCAATCCAATCCAATCCAATCCAATCCAATCCAATCCAATCCAATCCAATCCAATCCAATCCAATCCAATCCAATCCAATCCAATCCAATCCAATCCAATCCAATCCAATCCAATCCAATCCAATCCAATCCAATCCAATCCAATCCAATCCAATCCAATCCAATCCAATCCAATCCAATCCAATCCAATCCAATCCAATCCAATCCAATCCAATCCAATCCAATCCAATCCAATCCAATCCAATCCAATCCAATCCAATCCAATCCAATCCAATCCAATCCAATCCAATCCAATCCAATCCAATCCAATCCAATCCAATCCAATCCAATCCAATCCAATCCAATCCAATCCAATCCAATCCAATCCAATCCAATCCAATCCAATCCAATCCAATCCAATCCAATCCAATCCTCTTTATATGCAAATGAGGTGTCTACCTCGGTGGCAAATGGCACACTAAAATACATTATTGTCAAGCACTAAATTTTAAATTAACAAGAGAAGAAAAACATTTTTTCTAGAATACAATAATATACAATTCATGCTAACAATTTTTTCTATTAAACAAACAGATCATCCTTAATAAATGTATATTGTTTACAAAATTCTACTTATAATATCTCCTATATTTACAAACATAGTCAACTCATATACAGTATGTGGAGTTACTTCAAATAATACTATGCAACTGGTATAAGATTAAAATTTACATTGGATTTATTTACTTTTTTACCCAGTTTGGAACCTAAGTAGCATAACGACCTGCTGCGTCTTAACCAGAGCTTCCTTTTGCCACCACTTTTAAGAGTTCCTGAAGGGCTTTCACAGCTACCATAGCAGTCCCAGGGCCCTCGAAGTCCCCACTGTACTTCACCCCTACAGGCAGTCCCCTACTTTGGCTGTCCAAACTCCATGGACCAGGGGATGGAATTACTTTTTTTAACACACATTTTTTATTTACAATAGCCTGCATTGGACGAATGCCCTCTAACACTTCATTTATTTTCCCTGTTGCTGTTTATTCTCTTCTTGAATACCTGTACAGATTTTGGAAAAGGATCAAACACTACCCCTGGTAAACTGTTCCACTCTATCACGCCCTTCCCAATGAATGAAAATTTACCCCAGTCGCTTCTGCTAAAATTCCTTCTAATTTTATACTTGTGGTCAGTTCTGCCAATATAATTATTTTCCAACTGAAGCCTCTCACGGATTTCTCCCCATGCTTCTCCTGTTTAGGCTCTATATAATTCTATAAGTCTAGTTTTCTCCCTTCTCTTACTTAAAGTTTCCCACCCAAGTTCCTCTAACATTTCTGATACACTACTGTTTCTCCTGAAATCCCCTGTTACAAATCTTGCTGCTTTCCTCTGCACACTATCTATTTCTTTTATTAGGTATTCTTGGTGAGGATCCCAAACACTGTTTGCATATTCCAATAATGGATGAACCATAATTAAGTAACTTTTCTCTTTTAATTCCTTGTTGCATCCTTTATGTAGCCTCATTATGACATGTAACGATCTGTATGCTTTCCCAACAATGTCATCAACATGACCCTTCCAGTGCAAATTTCTTTCAAATCTCACACCAAAGTATTTGCACTTGCCATCTTTTGCGATAACTACCACATCCAAAGTATATTCAAATTCAGTTTTAAAGCTCCTGTTTGTAAATGTTGTAACAGTTGATTTGCCTCCATTAACCTTCATATTATTTTCTTCAACCCACTGTTGGACACTTTCAAGGTCCCTTTGTAATTTTGAACAATCCTCAATGTTATTTATTTCCCTATAAACAATTATATCATCTGCATACAATCTTATTTTTGATGTTATACTGCTCCCTAAATCATTTGTATATATTAAGAAAAGTAACAGACCGATTATACTACCCTGTGCGATTCCCTTCCAAACTTTCTTTTCCTGTGATATATTATTTTCTACTTTGACTTTCTGAACCCTTGAATTTAGAAATGTTCTTATCCAACGTATAACCCTTATGTCCAATCCTATTCCCTCCAATTTCTTTAATAATATTCCATGTTCCACTCTATCAAAGGCTTTGGAAAGATCTATGGCTATGCAATATAACTGGCCTCCTGAATCCAACTGATCTGATAATTCCTGCTGAAATCCCACCAGTTGTGCCTCACAAGAAAATTTCTTTCTAAATCCATACTGGCTCCTCATGAACCAATTTTTATCATCATATATCCCTCTGAAGTACTGTGCTATTAAACTCTCCAGTATTTTACAAACTATACTGGTCAGGCTGATTGGTCTGTAGTTCTCTGGTTTCCTTTTATCACCCTTTCCTTTGTAAATTGGTATTATTATAGATTCCTTCCATTCTTTTGGTATTACACTATTATTTATGACATAGTCAAAGAGAAATTTTAAATAAGGCACTATGTACCACCCCATTGTCTTTAATACCTCCCCAGTAATTTGATCACTTCCTGCTGCTTTTCCTTGCTGAAGCAGTTGGATTTCTCTGAAAATATCTTCATTTGTGAATGAGAAGCTTCTTGTTTCCCTATGTGTCTCTCCCTCTCTATCTTCTGTTACTGTTTTCAACTCCTGACAATCATCTACTGAATCTCTGAATTCCCTACTAAATAGATTTGCTTTCTCAGTATCTGTTGAATAGTGTTCACCCCCTTCTCCCACCATTGTAGGGATTTGGATTCCTTTTCCTATATGATTCCTGATATATGAATACACCTTTTTCCATTTCCCTTTGTGGTCATTACCCTCTTGAAGTATGCCATTCATATAATTCTCTTTTGCTTCCTTTTTCACTCTATTCAGTTCCCTCATTAGCTGTTTTCTTCTTTCTCTACTCTCCCTACCCTCTTTGATTTTCCTGTTTACTATTCTACATTTTCTTTTTAATTTCCTTATTTCCCTTGTATAATAAATAGGGTCTGAGGACATTTTACCCTTCTTAACAGGTACAAATCTCTTCTCTCCTTCCCAAATGATTCCTTTAAATTTAGCCCAAAGTGTATCCACATTACTCCCTTCACTTATCCAACAACTGAATTGTGATTTAAGGTAAGTCCCAAATTCATCAACTTTAGTATTTCTGTATAATTTCTTGTCTTGTGTGACCGTCTTATTAAGCATTTTTGGTACAAGTCCTACATCCATTATTACAGCCTTATGGTCACTTATTCCTTCAATTACCTCAGTTTTATCAACAATTTCCCATGGTTTAACCAAGAATACATCTAGCAAGTTGTTGAGATGAGTCGGTTCTTGTACTACTTGTGTAAATCCTCCCTCCCAAATTAACTTATCTGCCAGTTTCTGTTCATAGGCTTCACTTGCAGCTCCATTCCATTCAACTTCAGGAAAGTTTAGATCTCCCCCAATTATTACCATATCATTATTATTGTTTTTATGAGTATAATCTATTATTTTCTCAAATATTTCCATGTTTCTTTCCTCTCTTCCAGGCCTATATGTTCCTATAATTCCCACCTCCTTCATATTATCACAAACTAATTTTATTCCTAATATTTTATCCCTTTCATCGGTAAACCATTCATGTGAACAATAAGTTTCCTTCACCAGAATAAACACCCTCCCCACCCTTTTTATCTCCTCGGTCTCTACGATAGACTGTATACCCTTCTGGAAATACTTCTCTATTACCCACCCCTTCTCTCAACCATGATTCTACTCCTATCACATCAGTCTCATAAGATTCCATCATTGTACTGAATTTTATTTGTTTATTTACTACACTCTGACAGTTTACCAAGAGCAATCTCAGACCCCCTTCCTCCCTAAAACTTGACTCTTGTAATTGGGTAACATTTGACTCATGAGTTGAGAACGTCCCTGGAACCCAGATCTTTACATAGATCTTGATATAAGGATCTGGGTTTTCTGGCAAGTTTCCCTGTATATGCCAATTTAGTGGTATGGGTTTTCTTAAGTGCATATTAGTTTGCAAATCTCTGTTGATAATTGTAGCAATTTGTCTACAGAGAGTTGCTTTTCCATTACCATGCAGATGTATCCCATGCCTAGTGAACATTTGCCTGCCAAGACCTAAAGTATCTACTACATACCGTAGTCATTTCTAAAACTCTTACTTAATCTGTTGATTTTTATATTTACATCATGTACAGCTTTGTTCACACACGAGTCTTCTATAAGGTCATACCTGGGTGGCACATTAACTACAATTACTTTTGAGTCAGGTAGTTTCGAAATCTTACCTCTGAGGGTCGTAATTAGTTCCTCACCTTCATTTGCAGCAATGTCATTTGTACTACTCGCAATCACCACGTAGTTGTCCTTCTCTAACACAGGATCACAACTTGGAAAGGACGTCTTCAGTTTTGGCACCTGGTTTTATTAGTCCTAAAACCTCAGTTTCTGGATTATGCAGCTCATCCTTGATGCCTTCTGCCATACCCCGCCCTTGACTGTCTGCATAGAGATGAATTTTTGGCGATCTTGACTTCCGATTGGTTTTCTTCTTCTGTAGGTTACCTCCACTGGATTTAAAATTATTCGGAAAACTTGGTGTGTCTTCTTCTGGAACTCGTTGCAATGACTGAAATCTATTTTGGCACTGCAAAGAGTTTTTTCCCGGTTTTAAGTTGTACGTAGTTTCTCCCATATGTTTAACATTAGGCCTAAAATGGCTACGCGTCACTTCCGTCCACGGCGATCTTTCTTCCCCACTGTCTTCTTTATCTTCCAGTTTCTTTATTCTGTCCTTTAAGCTCTCATTTTCAAGTTACAAAGTACATAAGTCTTCTTGTAGCACTCCTAAAATCTTAAGCATAGATTCGTAAGTCTCTCTTTCTTGTTGTTCTACCTCACTATCAGTTTGTTTACACTCGGGACACAGCCACACACTTTCTTCAATATCAGACCTATTTACAATATTTGCACAACGAAAATGGTACCATTCGTCACACTTACGATACAGAATCCCATTTTTAATTACTCTTCTGCATTTGCCACATTTTTCACTGCATCTTACACCATTATCCACCACGGATATCATAGACTCACACACAGTAGTCGCCATCTTGAACTGCTAAAAAAACTAATATGAAAAAGCAAAATAATATGTATAATGAATGTATATATATCCGTAGATTCAGGTACTGATACAACTGTTACTCCTTTGAGAGGCACATCAACAGTCTCAAGACTGACTTGAAAATTAAGGCAACACTGCTGACCCAGTTGCTTTAAAATGAGGTGTACGGTACTAGTTCTACTTCTGTTAGATTCTTCAGTCTGCTGCAATTAATCTAATCTCGAACAAATAAATGTATAAACTATCTGAGAAAGAAAACATGTAATAGAACTACACCTAAAATAATTAAACTACAGCATGGTAATAGCATGGCAGAAAGTTAACAGCCTGACTAGCTAGTTGGAATGAACATTACTGAAGGAGAACTAACAATGAATAACAACAGAAAGCTTTTTAGGATTTAAAAAATGCAATATTGTAACCCATGCAGACAATGGTGAGTGCTCCTGCATATTACTTATTCATTTTGCGCCGATTATAAAAACAATTATTTCAGCATTGTAATCACTTTGTTCGTTTTTGCTAGTGGCTTTACGTCGCACCAACACAGATAGGTCTTATGTCGACGATGAGAGAGGAAAGGCCTAGGAATTGGAAGGAAGCGGCCATGGCCTTAATTAAAGTACAGTCCCAGCATTTGCCTGGTTCTGAAAATGGGAAACCAAGGAAAACGATCTTCAGACATACCGACATTGGGATTCGAACCCACTATCTCCCGTATGCAAGCTCACAGCCTAATCACTTTCTACCTTTGATGCTGATGACCACTATCTGATCATTACCTGAGGGGTTGCTGAGCCATAAACAACCCAACAACATGCCTCTAACAAGGAAACATAGTCAATGTGTTAGTCGCCGATCGCGATGAAACTTGGAAAACGCATTGAGGTACACGTAAAAATGATGTCGGCATCAATTTTGGGTGCCAACATTCATTAGAGCGTTAACTACGGGGCCTAAAAGTTGCAACATTTCAAATTCCGCGCGATCAGCGATGAATACCTGCTGGCCAATGCTAAGCTGGCACACTGCGTACTTGGAGACACGCCTCTGCACCTCCTCCCCTCCCCACTCCAATTGGTTAGCCACCGCAGCCGCCAAGTTCGGGGAGAAGGTAAACGTGCGGTGTTGAACCAATTGAAGCGTGGAGGGAAGGAGGTGCAGAGGCGTGTCTCCAAGTACGCAGTGTGCCAGCTTAGCATTGGCCAGCAGGTATTCATCGCTGATCGCGCGGAATTTGAAATGTCGCAAATTTTAGGCCCCGTAGTTAACGCCCTAATGAATGTTGGCACCCAAAATTGATGCTGACATCGTTTTTACGTGTACCTCCATGTGTTTTCCAAGTTTCATCGCGATCGGCGACTTACGCATTGCCGATGTTCCCTTGTAAGTTCTGTAGACTCAGCGAAAGCAGTAGCATTGTGAATGATGGTCGTAGCTAGCGCTATGTAGCAGAGGTTTTGAACACGTCTCCTATAAGCAATCATCGGGGTGTGAAACATTGTCAGAATCATCATACATACCACAGAAAACCTGGTTCAAGCCATTCTATGTGCAATTCTGCTTTGCAAGTTTGCTTTTGGAGGCTAGAAGTGTTAAGGAAGTGACATTTTACAGCGGTTGAGGCTCGGAGTAGTCTGATGTAGGTCCATTATGCCGCTGTGAGTGACAACACAGTCAGGAGGCTTCACGAGGTAAATTTAGCCTCTCGAAATCCAGCCAGGGACCAGTACTTCTGTCATAACACCGGAGAGACCGTCTTCATTTAGCGCAGATGCATGACCATTGGACTGAGTGTCAATGTGGACATATACTCTTCAGTGATGAATCCAGATTCAACCCAAGGTCCTCTGATTGGAAAGATAGGGTGTGGAGAAGGGCATGATAATGTTTAGACCCCTGTAACTTTGTCAGGATCATATCTTTTGGAGAAAGATCGGTGAATTTTTTGGGTGGCGTATTTTCAGATAACTGTAACAATCTTGTACTCGCTGAGAATGGCTTCCTCATGGCACCCCATTAGGTTGAGCAGATTCTCATTAAGCACATAATGCCATTTGAATTCGCTTTCAGTGAAATCTTTGTGCTTATACATGATTTATGGAATCTTGTTGCTCAGTGATTCATAGAATTTCTTTGGGAGGTCAACATTCGCACTCTGGAGTGGCCAGCCCGGAGTCCAGACCTCAGCCCAATTGAGCATATGTCGGACATGATTGGTCGCTGCCTTCGGTGCTAAGTTTTCAAAGTGACTGAAGGTAGTGAAGAAGAATGGGAGAACGTACTAGAAGAGAATATCCAGCGCTTGATCAGGAGGATGCCCAGAAGATTTACTGCAGTAATTGCAGCTATGGGTGGCAATACGTCCTATTGATCTTATAATCAAGATTCAAAATGTTTCCATTATATTTCCTTAAACTTACATGATTTAAATCAATACTTTTGGTAATCAGAGAAACTGCCAGATTCTGCTTCTTTTAGCTTAAACACCCATATCTTCTTAACCTCAAATGTTTTGAGTGTTGTTATCTTTGGAATAGGCATAGAAATATTATTTTTTTAATTAATTGTGTATTGAAAATAAAAATAGAATATGCTACCTAACACTAAGATTATTTTTAAATATCAAGTTTGCGATTTTTAGGGGTGTGTACATTTCTAAATATATTTTAGTGTGATATGATAGAATATGATGTTATTTCAACAACGAAATATATCATGTTATTTTAAGTAAGATTTTTTCAGGCATATTTATCTTGCCATAAGTCTTTTTTACAGATAGTTTATACATTTATTTTTCAAGATTAGTTTTGGCAGACTGAAGAACCTAACAGTTGTAAATTAACTGAGTCAAAAATGAAAGTAGTTGGCTTCAGATATCACAAATTATACTTACTCATCAAATTAAAGCGGTTATATCTCCGGAGTAGAAACACTATTGGCTTGGAGATGGGGAACTTTCATAAGTTAAGGACACTGGATAATAAAGTACAGTAATTCAAGTGGCCTTCATCTCATTGAAATACTCTCTCCAAGAGTTGTTGATGACCTCGTCCTTTGTGAACAGTTTCCCCGTATCGTCAAGGATATATTATCTGGATGCGACTTACCTGGAATTATTTTGATAATGGATGGAAACTGGTAGGTTTGTTTCACACACCCAAGTTACACCAGGTCTCTGAAGTTTCCCAAGTTGCACTACTTCACATTTAGCTTCTGCAACGGTATTTGCAAGTTTCTTAGCGGCCTTTTACCACCTCCTCAGACAGGGCATAATCCTGCTGTTTGTAGACTTCCTTCCATCACTCCATGAAACCATAATACTTCTCCCTGAACTACTCCTGAGTTTCGGCTTTTTTGATCTTCAGTCTCTCCTTTGAGACACCTAGATTCTGTCTTGATCTCTCAGTGTGGTAATTCTAGAAATGTTGTTGTATATAGTCTGGGCTATCAAAATTGTTTGCATCCAGATCTTGAACAATTTAGGCCCTGAAGTCATCAATGAATGGCTGAGCTGTTTGAATCACTTTTAGATTAAACCATTTGATCTTCATTGGCAATGTGGCTTTGGTAAGGATATGACGTCTTTACTTTTGCTTGTGGATCAGAAGCTCATGCTGTGCTGTGAGAGGTTCACCTGGGATGACTTTTACAATCAACAAAGTGTTACAGTAGGTCATTGTTGCAAAGGATGTGATCAAGCTGGGAACATAACATGCTTTCTACAAGTTGGACTTGAACTATTGAGATTAAAGTGGAAACAAACCGCATATAATTTTGTAAAAACACCTTGTTTTACACATTAATAATACAGATACAGGTACAAATTGATCACATTCTTCGTCTTCTTCATAGAATCATTATTGGTAAAAAAAAAGCACAGAGAATATCGGGACAATAGTTTTCTTGGACTATGATTCGATAATCGGTACTATAACACGATAAAATCAAAGAATAATGAAGTAAATAACTCACAGGTCTCGAAACTCTCTCTCATTGAGAAATTTACTTAACACACTTCTCTGAAAGTTCACTTTCACTTATAAAATGTTGTAACTTTGATTTGTGAAGAGGTTTAGTTAGCATTTCAGCTAATTGACTGTCTATCGATATAGGTTCAATATTTATTATCTCCTCCAGTACAATTTCTCTCACATAGAAACGGCGCGAAGCCCAATGTGTTTCGTCCATCGATACATTTTGGGGTTCTTAGCTAGTTTGATAGCTGTTTTATTATCGACGTATAGTTTCGAAGTCTCATGAAGACAGCCAAGCTCTTCTAAAAGCCTCCTAAGCCAAACCATTTCGCTTCACTCGCGGCTTATACTTCGGCCTCTGCAGTGGAGACAGCAACGCTCCCATGTCTCTGGCTGGACCATGAGATCGCTCATCCGGCGTTCATGTATATGACCCCCGATGTAGAGCGTCCAGTATTAATGTCTCCACCAAGATCTGCATCACTGTAAGTTTCAAGAACACTTACTTCAGCTCTATACACGATTCCAATTTCTGCAGATCTGTTTAAGTAGCGAAATATTCATTTAACGAAAACTATGTCTTCAGCAGTTGGTTTCCCCAGTGCACGTGAGATGAAACCGATGGCAAATGCAATGTCGAATCTTGTTGATACCATTAAATACATAAGTGGACCCATTGGTTGAAGGTAAGAAAATCTCTTTTCTTCTCCCCCTGGCTCAGAATTTTCTTGTGGGAAATCGATGATGGGTGTTGAAACTAGTCTACAGTTCTCTCTTGAAAATTCTTGCTGTATAATTCTTTTGATCTACTATAATTGTACCATCATCGTCTTGAGCGATTTCCATTCCAAGCGAATCAGATAGATTCTTATGACTTACTTTAAATTCACCTTTTCGAGCTTCCGAAAAGCATCTAATTCTGTCTTACTGGTTGATGCCACAAGACCGCCGTTGACATAGAATGCTAGGATAATCTGATATTTACCCTTATTTATTGTAAATAAACAAGGGATGGTACTGCTAAAAATGAAGTTGAGCTTCTTCTGAAAATCGACAAATCTCTTGTATCAGCATCTTGCAGCTTGCTTGAAACCGTATAAGCTGTTCTTTAGTTTACAAACTTAGTTTTTCCATTATTGTGTCCTTCAGGTTGCTGAATGTAATTCTCCTCGCCCTCATAAAGATTTCCATACAGATATGCTTCTTATTATTATGACGCCGTCTCCCTCCGAAGATTGGCGATCCAATTGATTATGATTACACGCGAAACCGGCAGCACGGAATATTTCTATCGACGTATGTCCATACCACCGTCGCAAGTCTTTCAGCCAGGAATTTCTCCGTCTTCCCACAGATCTTTTCCCATCAATCTTCCCTTGAATTATCTGTCGGAGAAGTTCGTATCGTTCACCTTTCATGATGTGCCCAAGGTAGCTGAACTTATGCTCCTTGATGGTTATGAGAAGCTCTTTCCTTTTGTTCAAATTGTTGAGGACTTCTTCATTTGTCTTCTTTTCTACCCAAGATATTCGGAATATTCTTCTGTTTAAGTACATTTCAAAAGATTCAATCCGCTTCTCCAATAAAGGGCTAAGCGTCCACCCTTCGAAACCATACAGAAGGACAGGAAAGACATAACAACGTAGCATTCGAAATCTGAGCTGGAGGTTGAGTTCTCGTCTGGTGAATAAGGTCCTCATGGTATAGAACATACTTTTTTGCTTGTCCAATCCTGGATAAGATTTCACATTTTGAATGACAATGCTGGTTCATTAGATTTCCAAGATATTTGATGGAAGATACTTGTTGGACGATGTTGTTGTTGATGTAAAGGGAGGCCTGTTTTGGCGTTTTCGAGAATACAATCAGATAAGCAGTATATATCAAATTGTGCAAGTGACAGCTTTTTGCTAGCTGCAACGCTTAAGATGGTTCTTATTGCACTCATATTTGCAATGGGACTGAATGTTTCATTGTAGTTTATCCCTTTTACTTGGGAAAATCCTTTTACGACCAATCTCGCTTTGTATCTTTCAATAGTTCCATCAGGATTTTGTTTAATTCTACTAGCAGTTTCCCGCTGGCTCCGCCCGCAATGTACAAAGTATGGTGTTGTTCGTTACTAACCTCACAGATTTTTTTGCAAAGTTTCGAGTTAATGAAATAAAGCACATGATCTGCTGTGGTAATAGAATGTAATATTATGTCAACAAAACACTTGAAACTACATCACACAAAGAAATTGAATTAAACGTTCCTTGGAACAACACTACGCGCCGAACTGCTAAAAAGTCCTTCAAATATCTTCGTCATGGAGACAAACGTACTCATAACTTTTCTCAGAATCTAGCAATTTACGTAGTTATTACATCAAAAGAAAGCGCTTGATCCACTGAGTATTGTAGACGAAAACGAACTGCGTACCTCAATTAGAACGAAAGATATGATTGCTTCAATGAGAAAACATGTTGAAGAAATGAGATGTCAAATTGAATGTGCACTCATAACTTTAATTTAAATAATTAAGAGCTGAAATGAAAGAGCTTGATCCACTGGGCCAAAGCAAACTCTGTAACTCAGTTAGAACCAAAGACATGATTGCTTCAAAGAGACAAACATTGAAAATATAAAATAATTTTAGGAAGGCGGAGGTTAAGTGATTTATGGTACCTGATAACAAATCTGTGCATGAATGCCTTTCAGTTAAAAAATGAAGAAAATCGCCCGGATAGAATGGCCGGACTGACTGACTTTAGATTTCATTAAAAATTTGAATATGTAGATAAGTCCACTGACAGGGAAAAGCTTTCTTATTTTTAGGATTGTACCGGGCGGTACACCCCTACGCCGCAATTTTAAATCTTGCGCTAATAAATACTCCTCTACTGGAGAAAATCTGAACCTTAAAAACTGGACCAATTTATAAGTTTCTCAGAAGATGTCACTACTGTAAAATTTTGTGATTACCAAGTTGTCAATACTGTGTGGATTTCAACGTGTTTTGTTTTCTATTGATCAAGAAGTGTGGACTTTCTCTTATAGATGTCTCTACTAAAAAAAACTATGATCATGCACCCTGGTGCGAAGTGAAGGAACTTTATTTGAAGATATTTTGTATTCATAAGTTTTTCTCTTTACTAAATATCGTTCTTTCATTTGTGGGTTGGCAGTATTAATCTTTTCTTTCCGCCGGTTTTGATTTTAACCAATCAAGAATTTCTGTAATTAATTTCCTACCAATCATGTGTTTCTTCTCCGATTTTGATGTTAGCCAATAAAAGACGGTGGGTGTGTCTTAATTATTCACGAAAGGTCTCGAAACTTCCCCGAGGGTTTAAAAACTGCTGATTTTCACGGCTCTTCGCCACTTCTTCTACATCTAGCTTTGTGTATGGACGTGTAGCAGGGGGCGGGTAGCGCCTCTTCCTTCGGGCAGCAGCTCTTCAACAGGGTAATGGCCGTTGAACATCTTTTCTTCTTGCTAGCTCAGCAGTTTAACCCGCGGGGTAGGTCCGAAACCCTTAATATGTAACTTATCTCTCGAAACATGTAAATTTCTTTCAGTCTTTGTAAAACTTCATATATCTTTAACTGTAATTCGGGGATTGAGAGTGCTTTACCCTCTCGAGCTCCACTTCATTGCGATTTGAGGTGACTACGCTTTCGTAACCGATTTTCTACTCTTCCTTAATGTGTTAAAATTTTTCTTATACGAGTCACCTCCCTAGTTTGGGAATAGCCCCTGTGGCATCGGCCTAGTGCCTCTTAGGTTTTAAAATGTGTATTTAGGAGTGCTAATTCACGCCTCCATTCCTTTTGCATTTTGGGCCATTTAAATTTATGTATTATTTTTCTATTAAGGCCCAGTAGGCTGGGTACAAGATACCCCTGTTTTCTTGTAAGTTGTGCCTTGAGGGCAATATTTGGTAAAATCTGTTATGGCCTTTAGTAGGCTCAGAAAAATTGAGAGTGGGTCAGCTCTTTTTGAGGTGGTAAAGTGCCTCTAGGAGGTGTGATATGTTTTTTGGAGCTAATGCTCCTTGTATGAAGGGGTTTTCTGCCCTGTGAAAAATGTGTGTCTTGGTAAAGTTGGGCTGGTAGCTCAAGGATTGTGTAATTGGGGCTCGAAGCCTAGAAATTGTTAAGACCACGAGACTTGTACTTTCGTTCGTAAAATTATATCTTGTACTTGATTATTGGATAGCTGTTGACTTGTTGTACTTGTTAAGTTTTCAAATTCTATGTAAACATTGTTAAACCTTGCTATGTCCGAAAATATAACCTTTATTGAAATTTTAATTCATCTTTCGGCCTATTCCAGCCCGCATCTTCTTTCACCTCTGCCTTCCACAGGTAACTCCGTAACAAGGATGATTTTGAAGTGTCCATGTCTCATTGTCTATCAGTGACTTCATTTCATTGTCCGTAGCTTGTTGCCAGTTTTTAGAATCCTTTGAACTTAAGCATCTTGATAATTCTCAGGAGTGTCAGAAATCCCTGTCGTAATGAGTGACAGGAGTTCTTCGTATCTCTTAGGTTTTTAATATTATCCCTATCTCTCAGGGTCATCTTTAGCTCATTGGCAGTTTCTTGAATATCTTCGTCTGATTCAGCTGGATGATTATCAGGGTTTTCTGCAACATTGTGACTGTCATATTTGTCTTTATTTTCCTGTTTCTTTTCTCCCTTTGGGACATTTGGCAATCGAGATTCTTCATTTTAAACTGTAAAGGAAATTGACATCTTTGGTGTTAATGGCTTCTTATTAATGATAACGTCTCTAGACCTTATTAGTCTGTTTAGTTTTATTCCATATTCTGTAGCCACCAAAGTCATGTTTAAGTAAAATGACTTTAACCCTACACTGCATGAATTTATTTACACCCAAAATTGTGATGTGGGAAAATTATTACAGGACAATTAGATATATAACAACACATTGACAACAGATTAAAATATTATGTAGCGAAAACGCTACACTATGCAGTGTAGGGTTAATAGCCTTTTGTTCAACTTTCACCTTTTTTGTTCAGGCACATGAACGTAGCATTCACTTCCAAATATTCTAAGACGCTTTAAGAGTAGTTTTCTTACCAAGTCATAACTTGAATGGAGTATTACTTTTAACGGTTGTTGGACCTGTTCTATTTAAAATATAAACAGCTGTATCACAGAGTTCAGCCCGTAACACCTAAGACATATCACCATGGGCGTGTAGAATAGATCGAACCGTCTCTATAACCACTCGGTTGTCTCGTTCAATATAGCCATACATTTAACTATAATAATAATAAGGCATTGAAAGAAGCTGTAAAATACCATTAGCGTCTAATATTTTCTTCATTTTGAAATTTTCAAACTCGCCACCGTTATCACTGAGAAATGACCTGACTTTAAGACCGCCGCATTCACATTATTTTAGCATTAATAAAAGTTTATCGTGGACTTCAGATTTTTCTTTAATGAAATATAGGTAACGAAATCTCGTAAAGTAATCTTTGAATAATAAATAATAACGAAATCCTGATCATGATGCTTCGAATGAGCCACATACATCAGCATGGATAACTTTACCAGGTGCAGTAGCTCTCTTCCTTTTTCCAAACTTAAGTCTGTGATGTTTACCATAGATACAGCTGTCACAGATTTCAGAATCGACCTTCACATTGATTCCTCGTTCTCGTTCTATGACCTCTTTGAACGTGTTTCTTATTTTGGCGAGCAAAACTTTCATGGTAGAGCTGCTAAACATTTTCATTGGTTGCTACAGCGTGTACATTAACGCTAGATATATTGAGCTTGTATAATCCACCATTCCGCATTCTGGAACCAGTTAAAATACACTGTCGGAAAAGATATCTAAACACCATGAAGTAAGGAATATAGAATACGGAAATTATGGCAATATATTTGTCGAGGTAGCAAATTTAATTCATTAAAGGTACAAGACTACAGGTTAATATTCGCACGAGAAAAGCCATTGCAAATGTGCCCTGCTGGTCCATTAATAACCGATGTAATCGCCTTACTGTTGAATGTAGGCATGTAAACGTGCATGCATTGTGTTGCACAGGTGCCAGATGTCAGCTTGTGGGATGGAGTTCCATGCCTTTTGTACTTGGTCGGTCAATACAGGGACGGTTAATGCCGGTTGTGGATGACGCTGGAGTTGTCGTCAAGTGATGTCCCATACGTGCTCGATTAGGACAGATCGGGGATCGAGCAGGCCAAGGCAACATATCGACACACTGTAGAGCGGGTTGGGTTACAACAGCGGAATGAGGGCGTGCATTATCCTGTTGGAAAACACCCCTGGGAATGCTGTTTATCAATGACAGCAAAACAGGTCAAATCAGCAGATGGCCGTACACATCTGCGGTCAGGGTGCGTGGGATAACTACGAGGGTGTTCTGCTGTCATAGAAAATCCCCCCCCCAGACCAGAACTCCCAGTGTAGGTCCAGCGTGTCGACGCCACTGACAGGTGGATTTCAGGCGCTCAACTGGCCTCCTTCTAACTAACACATGGCCTTCACTGGCACCAAGACAGAACCGTCTTTCATCGGAAAACACAATGGTCTTCCACTCCATCCTCCAATAAGCTCTCGCTTGAACCACTGAAGTCGCAGAGAGTGGTAGTTTGGAGTAAGTGGAATGCACGCCGCAGGGCATCAGGTTCGGCGCTGTCCTTCAAGTAACCGATTTAGAACAGTTCGTTGCGTCACTGTGGTGCCAAATGCCGCTCGAATTGCTGCTGCAGACGCTGTCCGCTTTGCCACAGCCATACGCTGAATACGGCGGTCCTCCCTCTCGGTGATGTCACGGAGACGTCCAGAGACCGGTCTTCTTGCGAGTGTACCTTCTTGTGACCACTGCTACCAGCACGCATGCACAGTGGAGATATTCCTGCCAAGTCGTTCTGCAGTAGTATGGAATGAAAATCCACCTTCACGTAGCCCTATTATACGGTTTCATTCAACCGCAGTGAGCTGTTGATACTGGCCTTTTCGTTGTCGTAAAGACATTCTTGACCCATTCATAGTCTCTCCATCCAATATCACAGGTATCTAACGCTCTCGCACCGTGAAACCCGTATTTAAAGCAAACCTTATGTGCAACGTCATGGGGCCGCTACTAGCACACCGCTAATGTAATTTGCGGGAAATTTGAATCAACGTCATCTTTCAGATGTATAAATACGGCTACCAACCTTCTTGGTGTTTGGAAATAATTTTCTGCCAGTGTATTTTGCTTATTGACTTGAAAATAACATCTTTCGACTGTAGAAATAAACTAGCTATAAGGTTTTTCTTAATCTTGCGCAGACAAAACAGAAAATACATTTTTACTCGTTTCTGGCACATACCAATCAATAGAAAATGTATGTTATCTTTGGATACCGTTGTTACAAGTACTTTGTCGCCATAAGACCTATCTGAGTCGGTGCGACGTAAAGCCACTAGCAAAAAAGTTATTAGTGCTTACAACTACGTAGCCAACAGCGCCGGATGGCAAACTGATGCCGTTCGCTGTTCTCACTTTATGAGGTGTATTGAAAGGTACCATGGATTTAAATAAAGACTTGCATACATAGTGGGTGGTACAGGGAGTGAATATTGAAGAGGTAAGCAAACTAGAATATTTGGGAGTAATTATAAACAGGAGAGGAGGCTGGGATGACCAAATTAAGACGGCGAAATGGAAGGGGGCCGCATCACTTTCGGTAGTCAACATCCTAGAATCAAAATTCTCTGTTATACATTACAGCTTGCAAAGACTGGTTTTAAAAACGTTGGTGCTAGGCAGTGTACTATACGGGGTGGAACATGGGGTTTAGAGGACAAAAATGACATGTTGAAACAGAAATATATACAGATTCAGCAAAATAATAATGCAATTACCACAGTGCACGGCTGATGTCGGTGCATTACTAATGTGTGGGGAGTGTATCGAAGCTGATTGTGTTAAAAGAGTACTAAAATGTTTGATGAGACTTAAAATAGGAGCAGTGGGTGTTGTTTTGCAAGCAGCGTATCTCCAACAGTTGAAGAATATGTATAAGTGGTGTTGGCTTACGAAAGTTAGAGCGTATTTGGATAGGATCGGCATGGGGTATATTTGGAAGATAGTGTGGTACGGGAAGGAGAACAGTAGACTGAGAGAGACAGTAGGGAGAGTTAAAGACATTCAAAGGCAGCGCCTGATAGAGGAAGGCAGGGAGAAGCGTTCCCTTAGCCTGTACATTGAAGTCACCAAAGTTGCAAGATTAAGCATTATTAATGTAAACAGAGCAGAAAGAAGAGGTATGTTATGGTGGTTAATGGGACTGTATAAGAATAAGGGATGGACCAGAAGGACAGATAAGTCACGATGTTTATTATGCGACAAAGTGTCCAATGACCCTCACTTGGTGAAAGAATGTGTTACTTTAGAAAGCGAAGTAAATTATTGAACCTAAACGAACACGCCTTAATCAAGCAGGGGGGTGAACGGAAAATTACTAAATGAGTAGTGAATGAATGGACCAGGGCCGGTAATTTAAATATTTATATGCTGTTAAAAATAGAAGAAGGAATTGGTCAAACATTTTACAGAAAAAATGTTAAAAGAAGACTTGGTGAGTGTGATTTAAATGCTGCTCCTGACTAATGAGTCAGTGTTTAGGAGATTTCGAGTTGAAAGTAGTTAGTGCATAACTCATCAGGCTAAAGGAACGTTATGTGTGTGCAGCGAAATGGAACAATAGAGGATGACCAAGAGCAAGCAGACAGGTCCAACCATATTGAAGAGGGTTCAAGGACAGTGCCTGCTTGCTAAGATGTCTGCGTGTAAGGAGGAAGTAAATAGCCGAGTGTTGCTGACACTAAGGACGGGGGTAGGTCATGTACCCCCACAGAGTGCCGATGTGTTTTTAATCACTTTACTGTTTTATATCGCTGAAAGGCATTATTCATTTCTTTTTCTTTTTTCTTTCTTTATTCAACGTTGCCGTTCTGCAAAGGTCTCCGAATAGGAGCGAAACATTTCTCTGTTTTATTAGTTTTATATGTATTTGGTTAGATGTAAATTAGTAATCACATTTAGTAGGAAGTGGTAGGAGGAATAGTATACTTGGTTTTAATGGGTATGGTGAACATGTATTTGGGCGAAAGCCTGCTATGTTCAATGTGCAGTAAATACATGTTCAATGTGCTTATGGGCATTAAAACCCAGGTAGATTTGAAAGCTAAATATTCTGCCGATAAAGTCTCTAAAATCTTTAGTAAAATATCTGGCTATTTATCAACCTGTATTCCCTCAGACATATGGGGATCATTATCAGGAATCGACAACTGAACATTAAGGTTTTTCCAAATATTCTTAATTTTTGACAAATGGGTAGCCATCTCGTAATTTATATGTACTTCATAGTTGAAAACGTTCATGCATAAATTGAAATTTTTATCTTTTGTGACCCCTTCGTAGAACCTGTGTAACTCTAGCCATACTTCCATTGCTGTGTTGAATCTCATGACTTGAGTGAAAGAGTCCTCTGACATGTTGCTGGTCAACATAAGTAGGGCTTTGTTGTCAGCTTCTTCATAGTGTCTTCGTTTAGCTTTCTGATCTGTTACTTGTTGTGGTGTAGCATCATTTCCAGGTGGGTCAGGCCTTATCAATGTAGGTACATTTTAGCAAGTTAGCAGCTCCGGGTACGCTACGAAGCAATATTAGGATTTTGTATTTCCAGGTGGGCCAATTTGTCTTCCCAGTTTTCCTATATTACTGTAACTTTAAAGTCCATTATTGGAAACCTCCAAAAAAATGGTTATGGCACAGGCTAATGTCACCAGACAACAATTAAAACAAAACTAAAAGCGGTTCCGCAACATTGGGTCCATAACCTATTAAGATTAAAGTAGATATAAACCACATATAGTTTTGTAAAAGACACTTTGTTTTACACATTAATAATACAGGTAAAAATTGACCGCATTCCTCTTCTTCTTCTTCTTCTTCTTCTTCTTCTTCTTCTTCTTCTTCTTGGGGAGACATTTTGGGCTCCTTTATTTCACCCAGTCACAACTCTTGAGGTAGGGAGTACACGCTCGTAACAATACAAACAACACTTAGCACTTCACATAGGCCTATCAGATCGCATATACGAATGATAACCACTAATCTTGTAGCAAAGGAGGGAAAAGTGAAGTACAAAAACATACACCAGTAGAAGATAACACTGAAGCTCACAAAACAATCTGAGCATAATCCAGAAACTTATTGATCGCTTCAATTGTAGCGGGAGTTGGATAGTGAAGCAAACAGGAGATGGTGGTCGGTAAAGGGTGCTGTAGACGCTTGAGACGACATAAAAAAATTTTGACGAGCGGAAGCATAAGCAGGGCATTGAAAACATAAGTGATTGGCATCCCCGTCTCGTGTGCCGCATACACTGTACATGTAGAAAGCTTGGTAACCAACACACATACCACAGAGCAATATCATTTAAGCTACCGGTACCGACTGATTTCTCTACTTTTTCCGCAAAATATTCCATCCACCTCTCCAGAGATTCTCTGGGATCTATTATGAGTTCACCTGAATTACTCAAAACACCGTTCATTTCCTTTTTACATCCCTTCCTAAGATTCCTTATTACTGTGCAGAAAGGTTTCCCTGCTGCTTGACCTAGCCTTTCCAGGTTATTACCAAAATCTTCCCACTACTTCTTTTTGGATTCAAGAACTACCGTATTTACGCGAATAATCCCCGCACCAAACCTTAGGTAGGCTTATTTTGAAAAAAAATGCCAACATTGACGCAAAAAATCCGCATCCCAATTTCGTGCCTCAATTTTTTTTTATGTTTGGGTATTTACGCGAATAATACCCGCCACCTAATAATCCCGCACCCCAATTTAGAAAGGCTGATTTTGAAAAAAATGCCAACATTGACGCAAATAAAACCCGAACCCCAATTTCGTACCTCAATTTTTTTAAATGTGCGTGTACTATTCGCGTAAATACGGTACTTGTTTCGCTCTGTAATTTTCATCTATGTACAAATCCCTGTCTGCCTCGGCCCTTGTGTGGAGTCATTTATGATAAGCCTTCTTTTTGATAAGCAAAATATCTTTCGGCAGCGTCGAGAGTTACGGAGTTGATAGTATTCATATAGTAATTCCAGTTTTGGGACCAACGGATTATTCGCCAAAGCAAATCCTTTAAAAATATATTTTGTTGCAAGGAATTGTCGGCGAATTAACAGAGGGAACTCGCCAGACTCAACAAGAAGGGCGTTGTTGGGAGTGGATGTAAGTGCTCCGAAGCAAATTCGTTGAGCTTGAAATTGAACTGTAGTGACCCAATTTCGACGGGTACCCGTTTTCAATACCTCACTTTAATTTATAAACGTCAACGTTATTACGCAATCGTGAGATATGCTGTTTCCAAGTCAATTTGTAAATTGTAAGCCATTAGGTGAGATAGATTGTTGCGGCACGCATCAGTGTCATCGTGGGAATAATAGATGACGAAATCGTCTGCAAATGCAAGGAGGCGAGCTGAGCGAGTAACTAAGTGTTCAAAATCGCTCACGTAGAGTGCATATAGTAAGCCACTTAGAATGTCACACTGAGGGACCCCATGAGATGATTCACGAGAAGGAATAGAATGTTGGGCGGATTTAAGAATGAGAGTACGATGAAATAAAAAGTTTCGCAAAATATGCAAAAAACGAACTGGTAGTCCTTTTAGTGCGAGGGTGTTCCAGATGAGGTGAAGAGGAACCGAATCATAACATCTAAAAAGAGCGCAATGGTGCTATTTTTACAGTATTTAGGCTGATAAAAAATCAACAATGGGAGTGTTAACGGCGTCATGAGCGCTACGTCCTTTAAGAAAAGCATATTGATTTTTCGGTAGCAGATTATAGTACTCGAGAGCCCACGTAAATTGCTGTAAGAGAATTTTAAGAACGTTTGCCGGAGGCGCGATCCCAGGACAAACCCACGAAAATTACTAGGTTCAGTAGGAATATGACGAGGTTTGAGTATGGGAAGCAAGAAAAGATTATTCCAGGAAGGAGCGGGGGGGGGGGTGTCAGGGGAAGAGATATTAGTCACATGCAGGACTGTCTCAAGTTCGTTAGGATTGATAGTTTGTCAGTAATACGGAAAATTGAGGGGTGGCGGTAGTAGTAGGGGGGTTAAAATCTGGTACAATATAATCCAGAGTGAGTAAGGTAAGAAAATTAGATAATATAGAATTAGATATTACTGATGGCAATACATTTTGAGTTACCCGGGTAAGGGCACGAATAGCGCTCCAAAGGTGAGAAGCAGGGATATGAGTGGTTAAAGAAGAAATCAATGATTGCCAAGCATCACGACGCTTAGAACTGAAGACACGCTTCGTGTAGGCAATATGATTTTTTAGGAAGAAGTAATGATGAAGAGTTAAGGTTTTACGATTTACGCGAAACAATCGCCGAAGTTTTTGTATCAGTTGGTGGCATTGGGTATCACACCAACGCAGGCATTGAGGTTGATTAACAGGACGAGAAGTGACAGTCTTATACGGATGATGGATATGAATGTAATCGTGCACGATGCTAAGGAGGGTAGGATAATTTAAATCGCAGTCAGGTATTAGGTTTATGCGGTAAGTTAAATAGGAGGTGAATGTATGAATGTTAAAATTTCACAAGGGGCGGATGTTACTAACACTTGCTGAAGGGGCAGGGGTCAGAAGGGGTCGACCTAGTCCATATGTGATAAGAATAGGAAAGTGATAGCTAGTATGTGTGTCGGGTAAAGTATGCCATGTGATGACTGATGCCATGGTGGGTCGACTTAGGGATAGATCTACCGCACTGGGGGAAGTTCCGGGAGGGGTTAAGCGAGTGGAAGAGCCATCGTTTAATATAACGAAATCATGGTGTTTGGTGGCGCCAAGGAGATGACATACTTTAGTGGTATCAGAGTTACAACCCCATGCAGTATGGTGACTGTTGAAGTCTCCTAAGATAAGAAGCTTGTCCGTAGAATCAAACTGATATGAAAATTGGGCCCATTGCTATTCAGTGATGTATATATCACACGGGAAATAAAGATTGATAATACTGAGGGCTTTGTAAGTAATACCGAGGGCAAAATATTAGGTAGGTGATATGGTATATGAAGGAGTTTATAGGGCAACTGATGATTTATAAGCATGGCCACATCACCGTATCTAAAACCATCATAACGTTCTACGTTAAATGGTGTGGGTTACTGTAGTCACGTCCTAGTTCGTGAACCATGGGCAACGGCTGAGAGTCGGGATACCAGTTGCTATGGATTGGGAGTGGGCATCTCGGACATATTCCGAGTCATGGCCCCCCCTTGTGCACAGGCGGCTAGGACTATACAATTCGCCGGTGGTTCATAACCCGTTAGAGGAGAGATCCGCACTTTGACTATGTGTAAGTAGGGTAGCATCCTGCTTCACGAATTTACCCAGCTCAGAACATTTTAAGCAAGCCTCAGACTATGGGAGTAACGGAGTCCCACTCCCATTTGACAGGCGAGGGACTCCTTGGAAACAACTTGGCGAACGAAATGGAATTCGATGGGGAGCTATCAATAATAACGGGGCTTATGGAAGAAAGAAAGTAGAACTGGCTGAGTCAGCAATGCATCTGGATGTACCAGGAGTAAGAGATATTCGGGTAAGGGGAGATGACGAAAAAGAGATAGGAGATTATAAAGTGTACTTGACGGGTGTTGGAAAGGGAATGACAGAGACTGGGGTAGGGCTGTTTATCAGAAATACCATTGCACGCAACATAGTTTCTGTTAGACATGTAAATGAGCGAATGATCTGGGTAGACTTGGCAGTTGGAGGAATTAGGACGAGAATTGTCTCAGTGTATTCACCATGTGAGGGTGCAGATGAGGACGAACTTGACAAGTTTTATGAAGCATTGAGTGACATCGTGATCAGGGTCAACAGCAAGGATAGAATATTGCTAATGAGCCATTTCAATGCGAGAGTTGGAAATAGAACTGAAGGAAAGGATAATTGGTAAATATGGGGAAGATATGGAAGCTAATGGGAATGGGAAGCGTTTGCTGGACTTCTGTGCTAGTGTGGGTTTTGCAGTTACGAATGCATTCTTCAAGCATAAGGCTATTCACCGCTACACATTGGAGGCTAGGGGTACCAGATCCATAATAGACTATATCTTAACCGACTTTGAATTCAGGAAATCTGTTAGGAATGTACGAGTTTTCCGGGGATTTTTCGATGATACAGACCACTACCTGATCTGTAGTGAACTGAGTATCTCTAGGCCTAGGGTAGAGACAGTGAAATCTGTCTGCAAACGAATAAGGGCAGAAAAACTCCAGGAGAAGGAAATTAGACAGAAGTACATGGATATGATCGGTGAGAAGTTTCGAAAAGTGGACAGTAAGCATGTTCAGGGTATAGAAAGAGAATGGGTGGCATACAGAGATGCTGTGGTAGAAACAAGAAGAGAATGCCTAGGAACAACTGTGTGTAAAGATGGGAAAAAGCGAACGTCTTTGTGGAATGATGAAGTGAGAGCAGCTTGTAAACGTAAAAAGAAGGCTTATCAGAAATGGCTCCAAACAAGGGCCGAGGCAGACAGGGATTTGTACGTAGATGAACGAAACAGAGCGAAACAACTAGTTGTTGAATCTAAAGAGAACTCGTGGGAAGATTTTGGTAACAACCTGGAAAGGCTAGGTCAAGCAGCAGGAAAACCTTTATGGACAGTAAAAAAGAATCTTAGGAATGGAGGGAAAAAGGAAAAGTACTGTGTTTGAGTAATTCAGGTGAACTCATAATAGATACTAGGGAATCTCTGGAGATGTGGAGGGAATATTTTGAAAATCTTCTCAACGTAAAACGAGTTCTTCCTGGTGGTGTTGCGAACAACCAAGCTCATGGGGAGGAGGAAAATGATGGTGAAATTACTCTTGAGGAAGTGGAAAGGATGGTAAATAAACTCCATTGCCATAAAGCAGCAGGAATAGATGAAATTAGACCTGAGATGGTGAAGTAGACGAATAGGTTTGAATGGCGTCTATAAAAGTAGGAAAGATCACAATATGAAGATAAAGTTGGAATTCAAGAGGACAAACTGGGGCAAATATTCATTTATAGGAAGGGGAGTTAGGGATTGGAATAACTTACCAAGGGAGATGTTCAATAAATTTCCAATTTCTTTGAAATCATTTCGGAAAAGGCTAGGAAAGCAACAGATAGGGAATCTGCCACCTGGGCGACTGCCCTAAATGCAGATCAGTATTGATTGATAAGTATGTAGGAAGGCAGGGATGAAATGGCTTCATAGAGTAGTAAGAATAGGATGGAGTGTTGGTAAGGTACCTTCAGATTGGACAAAAGCAGTAATTGCACCTATCTATAAGCAAGGGAACATGAAGGATTGTAACAACTATCGAGGTATCTGATTGATTAGTATACCTGGCAAAGTATTCATTGGCATCTTGGAAGGGAGGGTGCGATCAGTCTTTGAGAGGAAGTTGGATGAAAACCAGTGTGGTTTCAGACCACAGAGGGGCTGTCAGGATCAGATTTTCAGTATGCGCCAGGTAATTGAAAAATACTGGGGGACTATGGAATAAAAGGTAGATTATTGAAATCAATCAAAGGCATTTCATGTCGACAGTTGGGCTTCAGTGAGAATTGATGGTAGAATGAGTTCTTGGTTCAGAGTACTTACAGGATTTAGACAAGGCTGTAGTCTTTCACCTCTGCTGTTCGTAGTTTAGATGGATCATCTGCTGAAAGGTATAAAATGGCAGGGAGGGATTCAGTTAGGTGGAAATGTTGTAAGCAGTCTAGTCTATGCTGACGACTTGGTCTTAATGGCAGATTGTGCTAAAAGCCTGCAGTCTAATATCTTGGAACTTGAAAATAGGTGCAAAGAGTAGGGTATGAAAATTAGCCTCTCGAAGACTAAACTGATGTCAGTAGGTTAGAAATTCACCAGAATTGAATGTCAAGCTAGAACAGGTCAATAATTTGAAGTATTTAGGTTGTGTCTTCTCCCAGGATGGTAATATTGTAAGTGAGATTGAATCAAGGTGTAGTAAAGCTAATGCAGTGAGCTCGCAGTTGCGATCAACAGTATTCTGTAAGAAGGAAGTTAGCTCCCAGACGAAACTGTCTTTACATCGGTCTGTTTCCAGACCAAATTTGCTTTACGGGAGCGAAAGTTGGGTGGACTATGGATATCTTATTCATAAGTTAGAAGTAACAGACATGAAAGTAGAGAGAATTATTGCTGGTCCAAACAGGTGGGCACTTTGGGAGTGGCGACCCCATCGTACTAACAGCCTATATCTGCTTCATTCATTACATCCCTGACCCAGTCAAAGACTGGAAAACAGGTTGTAGGTTTTCATTTTTCATAAACAGGTGGGAGCAATGGCAGGAGGGTACTCGGAATGAGGGGATATGAACTCGATGGATTAAGCTGTACGCATAAACCGATTTCGGTGGTGGGGTCATGTGAGGCGAATGGAGGAGGATGAGTTACCTAGGAGAATAATGGACTCTGTTATGGAGGGTAAGAGAAGTACAGGGAGACGAAGACGACGATGGTTAGACTCAGTTTCTAACGATTTAAAGGTAAGAAGTATAGAACTAAATGAGGCCACAGCACTAGTTGCAAACAGAGGATTTTGGCGACATTTAGTAAATTCACAGAGGCTTGCAGGCTGAACGCTGAAAGGCATACCAGTCTTTAATGATAATGTAAGTATGTATGTATAAAACACAAACTCTCATAAGGTATGGAATACATAGGAAGGTTGTGCGTACGTAGGAATTCAATTCGCTGCGTACTAATGGACTTATATGCGTTTTATAGGGCAGGGGTTCGACCACCACATGGAGATTGTTGAGAATAATATTCATGCAATAGTTTCAACTTGGGAATGAGTGGAAACTGTGCCAGCGTGAAATGCTTGAGTAGATACTTATTAGCGAGAGTCTGTCTACGTATCCATAAAGGATATTCGCCCGTTTCAATCAGTAAGGCATTGGTAGGGGTGATTTTGAATGCTCTTATACATACTCGTAATGCTTGGAATTGAATTTACTGAGCTCGATAGCTGAAGTCGCTAGTGCGGCCAGTATCCAGTATTCGAAAGATAGTGTGCTCGAACCCCACTGTCGGCAGCTCTGAAGATAGTTTTCTGTGGTTTTCCATTTTCACACCAGGCAAATGCTGGAGCTGTACCTTAATTAAGGCCACGGCCATTTCCTTCCCACTCCTAGGGCTCTCCCATCCCATCGTCACCATAAGACCTATCTGTATCGGTGCGACGTAAAACAAATTGTGAAAGAAAAGGGATTGAATAGTATTTAAGTGTGCGAGCGTTGTGGGGGGTGCAATATCGATGAAAACGCACAGTAATCCATTATAGATCGGACGGTGGCACGGTATGTGGTAACAGCAGTTTTGGGATCAGCACTCCAGCTTCTACGTGTAACCGTGCGTAATATTTTGATAAAGCTATCAGTTTTTTGTCGAATCATCGATACATGTTGTTTCCACGTCAATTTGTGATCCAGTATTATACCAATATAAAGATGTTGTGAAACAAAAGGTACTGAAAATCCTTCGAAAGATAGGGGTGAACTATTATAGGCACGTTTATGCGTAAACAGCATAGCTGCGCATTTAGTGATAGAAAGTGTAGAACCATGACGTTGTAACCAGTCTATGACGTCACTCATCACCTGGACAATAATCCTCCTACATTCATCTATAGTTTCATGGGAGACATATAATGCAAATCATCGGCGTAAGCTAATACTCTTGCTCGTGATGCCATTAGGCGCTCTAGGTCACTCATGAAAAGCGCAAAAAGTACGCCGCTTAGTATATCTTCCTGAGGTAAACTCTGTGAACATTGCCGACCGGGAATTGATGGGTGGGTTGATTTAATAAGAGTAGTACGATATGTATATAACTTTTCCAATAATGTGATAAAAATGTTAGAAAATCCTTTCGAATCCAGGTATGTCCGTAATAGACTCAGAGGTACAGAATCATATGCACATTTAATATCAAGAAAAAGGTAATTGTACTGTGCTGTCTATGACGCGCTAAGAGCAGATCAATGATCAAAATATTTATGGGATCTTGCGTGCTTCTCCCCACAAGGAAGGCATATTGAGTTTTTGGAATTAGTTATAGTATTTCAATACCCACACTAATCGCTTTAAGAAAATTTTCAAAAAAATTCTGATACATGAACTTAATAAAATGCCTCGATAGTTTGCTGGGTTAGTTGGGGCTTTTCCTGGTTTGAGAATCGGTACTAAATAGAAAATATTCCATTGTGCCGGTAGACCTATATGTAAGGTGATTAAAATGTCATCAAAAGGGAATGCAAGACCGTGTGGGCTGAAGAAGGTAGCAATCGTAACATAGTGCAGGTAATGCTATCAGGCCCGGGAGAGGTACTATTGATGGAGTCTAGTACAGACTGTAGTTCACTGAACTGGATTGGATTTAATAGTGTGGTGTATGAAAATATGTTTTACGGAAGGAATGATAAGGAACTGTGAAATCCGGTGTTAACGAGTTAAGAAAAGTGAGAAGAATGTCTGGCGGTATAACTGAACGAGTATTATTAGTAGGTGCAACCCGTGTAAGAGCGCGAATGGCATTCCAGAGACTCGACGCGGATATATGTTGATTGAGCGATGATATGAATGATTGCCAGGAAACTCGTCTTTTTTATCATTAAAAACTTTCTTGATGCGCGCGTTATTTCTTTTCGTCGCTAAGTAATGCTCTAATGCCATGCCCTTTCTATACCGTTGAAATAAGAGTTTCCGCTGAAGTATCATCTTATGACATTCACTATCCCACCAATGGATACACTGAAATGACGCGATGATTTGTGAGTAATTACTTTATAAGGATGAAACGACTTTACATAATTACAGAGTATAAGTTTGAGGTCCGAATATTTAAATGTCGGGGGCCGCCTATTGCTAAGTTGTTCATGGACAAATGTTCAGTAAGTTTGTTGAAGACCGCACATTGCTAATATGTTGGTTGATATTACACTGACTGACAGAGCAAATGCAACACCAAGAAGGAGTGGTTCGAAAGGGATGAAAGTTAGGGAAAAAACAGAGACGGCACGGACGAATAATTGATGTTTATTTCAAACCGATATGCAGGTTACACAATGCGCACGGCATCGACTCAGGAGGATGTAGGACCACCGCGAGCGGCGATGCACGCAGAAACACGTCGAGGTACAGAGTCAATAAGAGTGCGGATGGTGTCCTGAGGGATGGTTCTCCATTCTCTGTCAACCATTTGCCACAGTTGGTCGTCCGTACGAGGCTGGGGCAGAGTTTGCAAACGGCGTCCAATGAGATCCCACACGTGTTCGATTGGTGAGAGATCCGGAGAGTACGCTGGCCACGGAAGCATCTGTACACCTCGTAGAGCCTGCTGGGAGATGCAAGCAGTGTGTGGGCGGGCATTATCCTGCTGAAATAGAGCATTGGGCAGCCCCTGAAGTTACGGGAGTGCCACCGGCCGCAGCACATGCTGCACATGCTGCACGTAGCGGTGGGCATTTAACGTGCCTTGAATACGCACTAGAGGTGACGTGGAATCATACGCAATAGCGCCCCAAACCATGGATGCCGTGTTGTCTAGCGGTAGGGCGCTCCACAATTACTGTCGGATTTGACCTTTCGCCACGCCGACGCCATACTCGTCTGCGGTGACTATCACTGACAGAACAGAAGCGTGACTCATCGGAGAACACGACGTTCCGCCATTCCCTCATCCAAGTCGCTCTAGCCCGGCACCATGCCAGGCGTGCACGTCTATGCTGTGGAGTCAATGGTAGTCTTCTGAGCGGACGCCGGGAGTGCAGGCCTCCTTCAACCAATCGACGGGAAATTGTTCTGGTCGATATTGGAACAGCCAGGGTGTCTTGCACATGCTGAAGAATGGCGGTTGACGTGGCGTGCGGGGCTGCCACCGCTTGGCGGCGGATGCGCCGATCCTCGCGTGCTGACGTCACTCGGGCTGCGCCTGGACCCCTCGCACGTGCCACATGTCCCTGCGCCAACCATCTTCGCCACAGGCGCTGCACCGTGTACACATCCCTATGGGTATCGGCTGCGATTTGACGAAGCGACCAACCTGCCCTTCTCAGCCCGATCACCATACCCCTCGTAAAGTCGTCTGTCTGCTGGAAATGCCTCCGTTGACGGCGGCCTGGCATTCTTAGCTATACACGTGTCCTGTGGCACACGACAACACGTTCTACAATGACTGTCGGCTGAGAAATCACGGTACGAAGTGGGCCATTCGCCAACGCCGTGTCCCATTTATCGTTCGCTACGTGCGCAGCACAGCGGCGCATTTCACATCATGAGCATACCTCAGTGACGTCAGTCTACCCTGCAATTGGCATAAAGTTCTGACCACTCCTTCTTGGTGTTGCATTTGCTCTGTCAGTCAGTGTACATGTCAAGCGGGAGTTACCTATACCGTATGTGAAGTATATGGGATCGTGGTCGCTAGAGTGAGTGTCGCCAAGTGTCTGCCATGTTGTATTGGGGGTCATGTGATACCTACAAAGATACCTACAACTGCACGTGGTGGTGCACCCGGTGGACGTATTCTCGTTGGCGAACCATCATTTAGAATAATGAAGTCATGTAATTGAGCCTCAAATAGTAAATGTGTTCCTTTAGCAGTGTCCCGCTCACTTCCCCGTAACGTATGGTGGCAATTTACATAGCCCAATATAATGATAAACTCTAACGGATCAAATTGACCGAAAAACTTTGACCATTGAGAGGCTGTAATATACACATACGGCGGACAGTATATGTTAATCAAATGCAAATTGTTGTGAATGATGCCAAGTACAAACGTGTTCAGAATTTGATACGTAAAGTTAAAAATATGATAGGAAATATGATTATGAATGAAGATCACTACCCCTGTACTGCCGTTGTTATATTGTCGTTCGAGATTAAATCCTGGAATATGAAAGTTACTGTCAGCAGAAAACCATGTTTCTTGTATGGCAATTATGTTAGCAAGAGTTTCTTTTGTCAATAACTGCAATTCATATTTTTTAGATATTAGGGTCCTTGCGTTCCACTGTAAAACGTGTATCATAAAGGGCTAACATATGTACAATCCTCTCTTGTAGTTGATAAATCACGGGGTAAATTGACGATTCGCCTCCCAAATTCTGAAGTAACAGGAAAATATTTTTGAATTTCCTGTTATAAATGAGTCCTTTGCATATGTAAATACTGATCTTACTGCAGGGTCGGCAGTGGCGTATGCTGGAATCAAGATGTGGGCTACCACTAGACTTAGGTTACCCCTTTTCGATAGTTGGTTTAGTGAACGTGAAGCCTTCATACTGTTAATTCCTCATTAGATCACCACCAAGCTTATACAGATGCCATGCACCATTATTATTATTATTATTATTATTATTATTATTATTATTATTATTATTATTATTATTATTATTATTAAATAAACATGTTGAATTTTACAGCGGTTGTATCCATCGTTCACTGGTTTATTAGCTTCCTCGGGAGCTCAGTGGTGGTGTCCGAGTCCGACCCATGATCACGGGTTCGATTCCAACCAACAAAAGATAACGCTAAACCTGAAAGAATACATTTCACTTCAGCAGATCTACCTACAAAAAGAAAACTATATTGCACCTATAACAGCAGCCCTCCAGTGTCTTCCTACAAGAATGTAGAAGTAAACGGGAGTGAAACACCTGCACTCTATTATCTATAGAATTACTGTACGTCAGAAATATTGAGGTGAGGAAATATATACGATGCGTAATGCATGGTTGATAGTTAGCAGTTGCGATCTGGCGGAACGAAGCCTAGGGTGGCAAACTGTCCAATGACTCAATTTTACGGAGGTGGCCTATCATCTAGCTCAGTTTTGCAGGGAGGCTACCTATCCAATTTCCTTCATCCGCTGCGTTGTACTCTTGACAATCAGTTTGTTCGGTATAATTTTTACAGTTTACCTGCCTGATGCCATGCCAGATTGATCTTGCTGACTAGGACCCAACACTGACGTTGACTCCACCCTTGAGTTTATCTGCCACTTTCTAACTGCTGATCCTGACAGTTGGCAGGGTCCCATGGGCATCTTCTTTGATCGTTCTACAGGAGCATCATACAATCGACCAACCTTGAGCTTGCACTCTACATATTTATAACCCCTGAAGAACGTGTGTCCCAGCATTATGAAGCTCGTAGGAATTTGACTATTATTTGCCCAGGTGTCGTTCCAGAGAGTATTTCATTCCGACATACTTACTTGTAGGCAGTGGCGTATCCTTGAATCTCCACCGAGGCATGCAACTAGTAACCATGCAGTAACACAATGTATTAAGTAAATTTCAATTCTACTCACCCTAATTACATTTAGGTGAACTCGATCCAAACAGTTTTACTGTAAGTTTCTGGATTGAACGTGCGTACACAGTTCTTGTTTTCTGTTTTTAACTTTGCGAGGAAAGGTAGAGGTTACCCGGCTTTAACTATTTGAATCTTTTCATCAAACGAACGGCCAGTAAATGGCTTTTCAAACTGATTTACAATTATATCCGTTTTAGACTCATCAATCGTTAATGCCACATATGCGCAAAATATAATAAAACACCGAAAACGACGAATAGCACAGGAACAGCATACACAGAATGAACTCACTATGCAGTAAAATACACAATGAATGAACTTACTAGTTAGCCACAACTCGAGCACTGGAGGTAAGTCATCCCAGTGGCACTGGACAGTTTCGTCACGTTGAATTCTCCCTGGGAGGGTAATGTGTGGGCCCCGTTCGATGTAAACTTGGACATGCCGACTTTCTCCAAGTTGCTAACAGATGGCAGAGGGTAGCACGTGTATGGGGGTGACAAAGTCTGATCATGTTTCAATTGCAGTGACATCATTCGGAGGGTTTCAGAACTATGTCTGCCACCGAATGCAATTTTAAGATTGAATGCCTTACATCCTTAACTCCTTCATTTGCTATCTCTTTCTTACTAGAGTGGAATAGATGGCGAGACTACACCAGCACCACACGTAGTCAAGCGACGAAACTAGTACAGCTGTGCGGAACTTTTGATCTTCTGAGAGATGAAATCCTTAATATTTGACTTGAAACAACCTAAAATCGTACTTCAGACAGTTCTTTATGTTGTCATAACGCATGCAATGAATGCCTTGCATTCAAGGAGAATACGCGCCTGCTTGTAGGATCTCCTTATCCATCAAAAGAGGACACGCCCTCTCGGGGCACTTATTCTTCTGAGTGGACGTACTCATTACTTCGTAATTTATAATTCTTGTATGTGCTTTACTCACATTCTTCAAAACTATTAAGAAATGTTTTGGTTTGGAAAATATTCTCTCTTTCATATCTATAATAATAAAAGGAAATTTTTGTCTGTCTGTCTGTCTGTCTGTCTGTCTGTCTGTCTGTCTGTCTGTGTTTGCGTGTGTGCGATGCCCAGCAAAATCTACAGCACGCAGAGATCTGACATTTTGAACATAAGTAGATGGAAGGGGGTCCGAATGCACCTTGAAGCTGGAATTTTTATTTTCGATTTCGTTGGTGAGTTATGAACGAAAAACCATCGGAAAACGTGTATTGGTATATAACAATCCAACGTGCTGTCACCAAAATCAAATGCATAGTGTCACTGTCACTAAGCAACGTACGTAAGTTAGGTAGAGAACACAATTCAAGGAGCCATTTTACGTCTATGGCGTAGGAAGCCCTTTTGGTCTTATATGGCGTGTGGACATGTAACGCTGTTGATGGTGATTCGTCCGTCGGATGGGGACGTAAAGTCTTGAGGTATTCGAGAGGAGTGGCCTATGTGCCGGCGCCGTGTTTCATCCTCTTCATTCTTACTATCGTATACCATGTCTTTAACTTCATCTGATTAACTCATCTGATTAGGTTGACGTCATGAAAGTCATCCGGTCGTAAAAACTCGCTACGAAGATTCATCTCACTTCATACTCAAACCCCGCAGAGAAAGGGGACAAGGGTTGGACATGTATACATTTAGAGGAAACATATAGGATACAAGATAGATGATAATAATAAACGAGGAATGATACATATATCAGTCAAGATGTCATTGTAAGTCCGTGGAATAGGAAGCCATTTTCCTTCAGTCCATGAAGTCAGTCAGTCAGTCAGTCAGTCAGTCAGTCTGTCTGTCTGTCTGTCTGTCTGTCTGTCTGTCTGTCTGTCTGTCTGTCTGTCTGTCTGTCTGTCTGTCTGTCTGTCTGTCTGTCTGTCTGTCTGTCTGTCTGTCTGTCTGTCTGTCTGTCTGTGTGCGATGCCTAGCCAAATCCACGGCAAACAAAGATCTGAAATGTTTGTCTTAAGTGTGCACAGGTTTTCACCTAAGACGCATGGCTGTGTCTAAGAGCAATTCTTGCACCAAGACATGAGGCTGTCAACGTCATCAACGGCAACACTCACAAGAATTATCCGGTTTTCTAAAAATTGAAAAGTCTACCTTCACGACATGTCATACAGATGAGGCTGTCTACTACACGACAGAGATTTTGAACAATTTGGAACCACCTGGAGTACCCTCGAACAACTTGGAGTGGACGATTGTGGCAACGGTTATCCTTCTCAGGAATATGAATCGTTCTCTCTGCAATGAACACGACTCTGAAACTGATGACGATTATTACTGAAACCACCATCATGACCGGGCATGCCGCGAGCGAAGTAGTATTCCTCGGATTGTAAGTCCATTGAGTGGGAAGCCATTTTCGGTCCGTGACACGAGTAGCCGTCAGCCCGTAATATTTAGAAGTGTTTGTGTGCATGTGTGCGAAGCCCAGTCAAATCTACGACACACAGAGATCTGAAATTTTTTACATAGGCGTATTCTCAGATGAATCTTTATGCAGGTAGAGACCTGCTTTCATTAATTACTTATATTACTTTTAATCGTTTTAATTATGCATTTAGTTACTTATTTCATATTTACCCGATATTCACCTCATTTACGTAAAATTTTAGGCTACAAGGATTTTGCTATACCAGCAATAAAACGTGACCATATTTTCTTTCAACTAACTCATTCTTACATTTTATTATTTCATTAAGAGGACACATGCAGTACTCAAGAGAGATAATAATAAATGAAATGTTTAACATTCGTCAACACAGCATTTCACCAATTACGCGTGGCTGTGTCAAAGAGCAATTCTTGCACCAAAACATGAGGCTGTCAACGTCATCAACGGCAACACTCACAAGAATTATCCGGTTTTCTAAAAATTGAAAAGTCTACCTTCACGACATGTCATACAGATGAGGCTGTCTACTACACGACAGAGATTTTGAACAATTTGGAACCACCTGGAGTACCCTCGAACAACTTGGAGTGGACGATTGTGGCAACGGTTATCCTTCTCAGGAATATGAATCGTTCTCTCTGCAATGAACACGACTCTGAAACTGATGACGATTATTACTGAAACCACCATCATGACCGGGCATGCCGCGAGCGAAGTAGTATTCCTCGGATTGTAAGTCCAATGAGTGGGAAGCCATTTTCGGTCCGTGACACGAGTAGCCGTCAGCCCGTAATATTTAGAAGTGTTTGTGTGTATGTGTGCGAAGCCCAGTCAAATCTACGACACACAGAGATCTGAAATTTTTTACATAGGCGTATTCTCAGATGAATCTTTATGCAGGTAGAGACCTGCTTTCATTAATTACTTATATTACTTTTAATCGTTTTAATTATGCATTTAGTTACTTATTTCATATTTACCCGATATTCACCTCATTTACGTAAAATTTTAGGCTACAAGGATTTTGCTATACCAGCAATAAAACGTGACCATATTTTCTTTCAACTAACTCATTCTTACATTTTATTATTTCATTAAGAGGACACATGCAGTACTCAAGAGAGATAATAATAAATGAAATGTTTAACATTCGTCAACACAGCATTTCACCAATTACGCGTGGCTGTGTCAAAGAGCAATTCTTGCTCCAAGAAGTGAAGCTTTCAATGTCATCAACAAGCAACTTCTACAAGAATTACCCGGGATTCTACAAATACACAAGTCTATCGACACAATATGTAATACGGAAGAGGCTGTCAACTACACGACAGAGCTTTAGAAAAACTTGGAGTCACCTCGAGTACCCTCGAACATCTTGGAGCAGATAAATGTATCACCGACTAACCTTCTCAAGGATATGAATCCTGCTTCCCTCTGCAACGGAACACGACTCCCAATCTAGAAACTGATGCCGAATATTATTGAAGCAACTCTCATGACTGGACATGCCGTGAGCGAAGTAATATTCATTCCCCGGATTCACATAATTCCTTCGTATAAATATCGATTCAATTTAGATGACTGCAGTTCCCCCGTTTGTTTTGAGTTTCGCTATGTGCATCAACAAGGTACAACGACAATCGTTTAAAGTTGTAGGACTCCATCTTCGAAAACGGTGCTTTTGCCATTGTCAACTGTACGTGGATTGTTCAAGAGTTTGAAAGGCAAACACAATACAGTATACACCTTACCTCCAAATGGAAGGACATTAATATAGTTTATCCTGAAGCTCTACAAGGAAACAATATATTTTGTATTACATAACATGGTCTTTTACATGGTTTTAATATTTTTTGTACCATCCATCAAGCATTGAAAGTAACAATGTATTAAATATACAATAATGCATTTCATGCAGTTTACGTCAAAACGATGTGAGTTAATAAATATAACGTTGAAATTTTAATTTAAATCAATAGTTTAGAAACATCTAACGGTTTAATTAATAAACGCGCGAAAAGGCACGGGCACATGCTACTTACCTTATATTTTAAGAATTTTATTCTAAGTTGATTATTTCGAAATACAAAATGCTTCCAGATTTTTAACAAATTGTTCACATAATTTCATTAAAGTCGTTTGTTTCTGCAGTTATTTCTATAGAAAATGATTAAAATATGTCTGGTTTTGGAATATGGGTGTTCCGAACTTAAACTAGTTTAATTCCATAAAGCAAAATAATGATCTCTACTAAAGGTAGTCACATAATTACTTACGATTGATGAGGAGACTTATCTATGCTGTCTTTGAAGATTTTCTTGAAGGAAGGATGTATGACGTAATTATGGCAGATATCCTTCATTGGTGTTTCCGTTGTTCCAGGACACAACGTGACAACTCTCACTTCATTACGGTCATAATGAAATGATTGCTGAAACAAATTAAACAGTTGATTTGTTAGTATGACTGGTTAGTTCCTCTCAGGAAATTCTCTACTGATCTCTCTTATGAATTTGCTTTGATACGTTTCTGTCAGTATATTAGACTAGTTTCTGGACAGTTGTGTGGTGCAATACTCATGTCAAATCAAATCATAAAAATTGCTTTATTTGCAAATGAGGTGTCTACCTTGGTGGCTAATGATACACAAAAATACATTGTTCTCAACAACTAAATTTTAAACTAAAAAGAAAGAAGACATTTTTCCTAAAATACAGTATTATACAATTAACATTAACTTTTTTCTATTAAACACGCAGCCCATCCTTAACTAATTTATATTATTTACAAAATTCTACTTATAATATCTTCTGTAACTTTTTTTTTGCTACGGGCTTTACGTCGCACCGACACAGATAGGTCTTATGGCGACGATGGGATAGGAAACGCCTAGGAGTTGGAAGGAAGCGGCCGTGGCCTTAATTAAGGTACAGCCCCAGCATTTGCCTGGTGTGAAAATGGGAAACCACGGAAAACCATCTTCAGGGCTGCCGATAGTGGGATTCGAACCTACTATCTCCCGGATGCAAGCTCACAGCCGCGCGCCTCTACACGCACGGCCAACTCGTCCGGTCTTCTGTAACTTACACATACATTCAACTCATATACAGTATGTGGAATCACTTCAAAAATACCATATAATTGCTATAAGATTTAAATGTACATTGCTTTCTTAACCCATTTTGGTGCCGAAGGTGCATAACGACCTGCTGCGTCTTAACCAAAGCCCCTTTTTCCACTGCTTTTCAGAGTTCCTAAAGGGCCTTCACAGCTACCGTAGTGATCCCAGCGCCCTCGAAGTCCCCGCTGTACTTCACACCTACAGGCAGTCCCCTACTTCAGCTGTCCAGTCTCCTTAGGCAAGGGGATGGAATTAATTTATTCACAAAAATTCTTTATTTACAATAATCTACACGGATCGAATGCCCTCTAACATTTATTTTCTCTGTTTCAGTTTATTCTTTACTTGAATATCTGTACAGATTTTGGAAAAGGATCAAACACTTCCCCAAGCAAACTGTTCCACTCCTTCATGCCCTTCCCAACGAATGAAAATTTTCCCCAATCATATCATTTATTTTTCAACTGAAGCCTCTCGCGGTTTTCCCCCCAAGCGTCCTCTCCTGTATAGGCTCTATACCAGGGGTTCCCAACCTGGGGGGCGCGCCCCCCTAGGGGGGCGTGGGGCTTTATCAGGGGGGGCGTGAAGTGATTTCCGAATTAATTTAACTCGAAAATTACAATTTTGTGTAATAAACATTTTTCGAATCTCTCTACGTGATTGTCGCGCCAAGTCAATCGTTCAAAAGCACTAGTAATTGCCAACTTTTGGCACAAATCTCTGCGGAGCCGCGAGGTTGGAGGTGAAATAAGGAATTTGCTGAGTTGTGAGGAGAAAAATGAAGCCTGAGAGCAGGTGCGGGAACAAGACCACTCAACGCACGTTTAATTGCACACTTTGTGGACCTACTTGCGTGAAAGTAAAGTATTACCATACGCGACATGTTTCTACTCATCAACGTTGTTGTAGTTGCTTTCATTGTCCAGTATTATTGTTACATACTGTACAAGGTTTTTCTCATAAACAAAATATACTCATATTGCATGAAGGAGGTACTTGTATAAATGTCGGTATTATATCAAATTGATCTAGTGGCGCGAACAACAATTGGAGATAAGGTAATAATAGTATGCTAAATTATAATAAATGTATTTAACATAATATGTTAGGCTTTCATGGCTAGCATGAAATTCTATGTAGGCCTACTGGTATTTTGGGCTACAACTAATTAATGTTTAACCACTGCAATTAATGAAGCAGTGACATTTTCTCACTAAAGATCTTAACTTGCAATAAGTTACTACAGTCATGAGTCGACATTAACTCTGAAGAACAAAGAATATCGGAGTTTCAGAAGCAACAAATGAAGTGGAAGTACCTCCTTCCCTCTCACTCTGCGGCATATAGACTCGTTTTGTGGGTAGCTCGTCCTTGAATGCTCTGTTCCCACCCCTACATATTCTTATTCTTCCCTTGCAGTCAAATTGGCGAGAGCTACATAGTACAACTCTCCCATCAGAGATGACACAGTAATGGCCATGACAACACATCGCCGATAGACCATCAGTGGCCAAGCCCTTCGATTGTTGATTCTGTGCCTCATATACTTTCGCAGTGGACGTGTCTGTCAAGTTGTTTATTGTGAGTGTTGTGTATGCTTCGCTGTAACAGTTCGACTGTGTGAATTGTGTTATTTAATATTGTGACTTTTTTAAAAATTGATAACGATGTCCAAGAAGAGACTGTACAATGATGACTACATTAAATATGGCTTCACAGTCGTTGAACGGAACGGAATACAACAGCCCCAATGAGTAATCTGCCACTGTGTTCTGAGTAACGATGCGATGAGGCCTGTGCGTTTGGAGAGACATTTAAACACAAAGCATTCAGGCTTAAAGACAAACCCACAGAATTTTTTGCAACTAAACTTAACACACTAAAACGTATGAAATTAGATTCATCGGGTACTTTTAACCAAGAAAATGAGAAAGCAGTGGAAGCATCATATGAACTAGCTCTTCTGATTGCCAAAGACAAAAAGCACATACAATTGGGGAAACATTAGTAAAGCCGTGTATGTTATTAGCCGTAAATATAGTTTTGAATGAAGGGAGTCGGCAGAAATTGTCTAAAATTTCCCTTTTTGGTAACACAGTGAAATGCAGACTTCAAGAACTGTCAGAAGACATTAAAATGCAAAGTTTGGAGGTGAAAGCATCTCCAGGGTTTTCAATTCAGTGTGATGAAACAACCGATGTGGCCCGTTGTTGTCAACTGATTGTATATTGTCGATTTGTCGACAGTGGAATTTTAAGAGAAGAAATGTTCTTCCACCAATGTTCGAAAACAACTTCGAAAGCCTGTGATGTGTTTTCTGCCATCGATAGTTTTCTCCAAGAACATGGACTTTTCTGGGAAAATGTAGTTGGTGTATGTACGGATGGTGCACCTGCTATGATTGGGTCACGTTTTGGGTTTCTCAAATTGGCCAAAGATAAAAACTCATACATCATGGGAACCCACTGCATATTTCACAGGCAAAACCTTGCCCCAAGATTTTAATAACACTCTAAAAGTCGCTGTAAGAATTGTGAACTCTGTGAAGACAAGTTCTTTACAGACAAGATTGTTTGAAGCCCTTTGTGTTGACCTTCAAGCCGATCACAAAACTCTCCTTTTCCATACAGTGGTTCGCTGGCTATCAAAAGGGAACATGTTGGCTCGGCTGTTCGAATTAAAGTCTGAAGTTGAAATTTTTCTTCTTAGTGAAGGTAAGAACGATCTGTATGAAGGGTTTACTGATGCCAATTTCATCGTCTCATTGGCATACCTTAGAGATTTTCTTGAACCTTTGAACAGTTTAAACTTAAAGCTCCAAGGCAAAAACTCCAATATTAGGCTTGCTTATGATGCCATCAGAGCTTTCCTGAAAAACAAAATACAGTTATGGAAACGCCGGCTTCAGTTGAACAACTTCTCATCCTTTCACCGCCTTAATGAAATTTTTCCGGAAAGTGAATGTAATCGTAGTAAACTTAAGGTGCAAATTCAGTCACATTTGGATTCCCTGGCACAAGAATTCAATTTATACTTTCCTGATATCTCGTCAGATGAATGGTCCTGGATGTTAACAAGAAATCCGTTTGCCATTGACATTGAAGCATTGCCAGCACAACTTCAAGAAGAAGGCATAGATTTGAAGTGTGATTCAAAGGTAAAAGATGAATACAAAATATTAGGACTGGGCGAACTTTGAGTAAACTGTCTTACAGTGTATCCTGAAATAGCCAAAGAAGCATTGCGTGTCATTGTCCCATTTTCAACGACATATTTATGCGAGTCAGGATTTTCAACGCTGAGTGTCATAAAAGCAAAGCAGAGGTGTCGGCTTGATGTTGCAAGTGATCTCCACTGTGCTCTGTCAAATATCAAACCAAACATACCGAATCTTACCAAGAGAAACCAGTGTCAACCCTCTCACTGACATTTGTTGACTAATTTAAGGATTTATTGTAAAAGTGTGTTCTTTGTATTGGGCTAAAATGAAGTTATTATGTCATAGATATAAAGCGCGTACTTCATATTATTATTTTCGTAAATAATTGAATAATGGAATAATTCATTATGTAGTGTCATTAGGTTAGGTCTATATCCTCCAGGTCAGTTTATCGGAGAAGTTATAAAAATGACGGGGGAGGGGGGGGGGGGCGCGATGACCACCCGTATCTGAAAAGGGGGCGTCAGCTGGAAAAGGTTGGGAACCACTGCTCTATACAATCCTAAAGGTCTAGCTTTTCCCTTCTCTTACTTAAAGCTTCCCACCCAAGTTTCTCTAACATTTCTGACACACTACATTTTCTTATGAAATTCCCTGTTACAAATCTTGCTGCTTTCCTCTGCACACCATCTTTTTATTTTATTACATAGGTATTCCTGGCGAGGATCCCAAACATTGTTTGCATGTTCCAATAATGGACCAATCATACTTAAGTAACTTTTCTCTTTTAATTCTTTATTGCATCCTTTAAGTAGCCTCATTATGACATGTAATGATATGTATGCTTTCCTCAATGTCATCAAAATGACCCTTCCTGTGCAAATTACTTTCAAATCTCACACCTAAATATTTGCACTTGCCATCTTTTGGGACAATTATCTCATCCAAAGTATATTTAAATTCAGCTGTTTGTAAATGTTCCGACAATTGATTTGCCTCCATTAATCTTCATATTATTCTCTTCGACCCATTGTTGGATACTGTCAAGGTCCCTTTGTAATTCTGTAAAAATGCTATATATTATTTATGTCCCTATAAACAATGATATCATCTGCATACAATCTTGTTTATGATGTTATACTGTTCCCTTAATCATTTGCATATGTTAAGAATAGTAATGGGCTGATTGTACTACCCTGTGGAATTCCCTTCCGAACTTTCACTTCCTGTGATACATGATTTTCTACTTTGACTTTCTGAACCCTTGAATTTAGAAATGTTCTTATCCACCATATTACCTTTATGTTCAATCCTATTCCCTCCAGTTTCTTTAATAATGCTCCATGTTCCACTCTGGCAAATGATTTGGAAAGGTCTATGGCTATGCAATCCAACTGGCCTCAACAATTCAACTGATCTGATATGTCCTGTTGAAATCCCACCAGTTGTGCCTCACAAGAAAATTTCTTTCAAAATCCGCACTGGCTCCACATGAACCTATTTTTATCTTCACTTACTCCTCTAATATACTTTGCTATTAAACTCTTCAGTATTTACAGGCTGACTGGTCTGTAGTTCTAGGGTTTCCTTTTACCACTCTTTCCTTTATTTGTTGGTATTATTACAGATTCCTTTCATTCCTTTGGTATTACACTATTATTTATGATATAGTCAAAGAGAAATTTTAAATAAGGCACTAGGTACCACCCCACTGTCCTTTGTGTTTGGGGTTCTGGGCTTGAGACAAAGACTGTTTAACAGAGGAGGACCTATAAAGTGCTTCTCACAGTAAAATTCTGTCATACTGACATGCCCATTGAAATAATGTAGGTCTAAGTGCATAACAATTTTATTACTGTTGTCATCATAAACTTCATGATCATCATTTTTACTATCATTCCTGATATGTTCTTTGATACTTGTTCCAAAGTATCACCCTTGTATTTTCCACGATGCACTGGACCATAATACTAGACAAAATTCCCCAGGATAATCAGAGAGGCAATAGAAGTAAACAAACACATGTACTAACTTTCCAGATATTTAACTGTTCCTGATAATTTGGACAAATGCATGGATCATGGCCTGATGTCACACACTGGAATACAACGTGTAAGATCCTGCTCACGTCCTCACTAAAAAATCTCCATGGCCCTTTTGTTCTATACTGTGACCGTATAGTCACATGAATAATTATTTCGAATTATATATTTAAGAAATTAGTAGGCTTGTAGCTTCCTTTGTGTGGATGCTGGCAGTAGCGTCATATTGCATAACACTTCGCGACATAGAGGCGCCTAGAGCACCCAGTGGGTGGCTCAGAAAAACTCCCGAACTGCGCACGTATCATGGAACAAGGGGAAGAAGAACACAATTTTGCTGACTCCATCTTGAAAACAAACGCCAACGCACAGCGATGCCAAAGCGATGGGGTGATTTCAGGGGTGTTTTCAGCTCAATAAAGGTTAAACTAACCAGAAAACATACGTCAGAGTAATAAGAGGAATATTGGATGAATGGCAAAATTGGAAATCAAGGTAGAATAATCTCACCTACGAAAATGCATCTTCATAAGATTACGTAACCGGCTCGGCGTACCCACGCTTACAGTGGCGCCAAATGCTAATAGCGAGTACTACCCCCACCCCGATTTTATTGGAATTAATTGCTACAAATCCACCGATCATCCTGAGTTCCGCATCACATCTTGTATTTCGGAGTAGTTGGCCACACAATTTCCCGCATCGCTGAGATTCGTAAGCCTTGTGGATCTGGAAAACTGAAATTTGTAGGAGGGAGATGTCTCCCAAGGATCCCCCACCCTAGGGTAGCCCTTATATTTGCCTGCACATATGAGGGTGGACACGAGTCTTCGAGGAGCCTACGAGGTGACCGCACGGCCGCTTTTTGGTCTGATTTCCCCTCTCTGTATGAGAAATTTTTGTAAACGGAAGTGTGAAAAGTCGGATATCAGTGCGAATATTCAATAAAAATCTGAACTGTGTGATCATGATGTGCGCATCTATGGTTTGATCGCGGCGTGACACGAAGGATCGTGAGTGACATAAGTTCGCACCGAGAACTGTGAAACAATGAATTGCCGTCTGTCGAACGTGGAACGTTATTTTTCAATCAGTATCCCGTAGTGGAGGCAGAGAGCCTCTTAATTATAATTTATGTTAGAAACTGTGTAAACGGCAGGCGAGTGAATAGTGATAGTACGAAGAATTAGTGGTTATCACATAAACAAAATTGTATCAGTGTTTATCGTGCTTCAGAACAGCGTAATTTGAGGAGCGCGCTGAACAAAGCATACAAGACAGGGTTGATAATAAACATAAGTAGCCCACCTTAGGGTAATGCGGGTGGTTAAACTGTTCCGTTAATGAATCTGTGAGCTCGGATTGGCATATGTAGGATTAGGATAGGCGAGCTGTGTCCTGTACCGGGGTATCGTATACATTCATAACTTTCATTCTGGTTAGAAGAAAGGAAAATTTGCCTGTGACGTGAGCGGAGGAAGTTTTTGTGAAAACAGTGTAAACAGTGTCATTTCAGTGTTCAAACCCCAACGCTATGGATTATTCCAGGAGCATCATGGAACGTCCTGAACCAGCGATCTCCCACTTCAGCATGATGGGCTAAGACCTTCAAGGGAGCCCTCCCCTGGGCTCGAACGGCGTACGATGGACAACGGACCAGCACTGTTGAGTACAAAATTATGATTTTATGAAATTCATATTCCCTGTAGATAAATCATATCAGAATATAGGAATAGCGTGGGATGATTTTATATTGAATAATTAAAGTAGTAAGATTAGAGTGGTCGGTATTTTTCTTTTAATTTTAATCATTTAAAGTTGTTCGGGAGGGAAACAAATTAGGAATAGAGTATGAATTTCCCATCTAGTTGTCTTTATTGCATGAGCATGGTTGTATCCTTGTTTTATGAGTACTGTCAGAGGAGACGGGGGGAAAAGGCTAATGCATTTCGTTGAGGTAATAAAGGAGCCTTCGTTCTTGGAGAGATATATGAAAGAAGTCAGGTTAAGATGACGCAAGAATCTTTGCCATATATCCTGTGAACCAGATAAAGTTGGATAGATGAAGTACTCGATTTAATGTAAAGTAGTTGTATTTTATGCGTGATAACTTAAGGCGTTGCTGCATCATATGTGTGTGAAGAATCATGGCGCCGAGGTACAAATGTCCACCCACCAACACTAGCTAGGGCCCCTGTTAAAGAAAATCTGTTTGTTGTGATAGTTTAAATACCTATTTGTTCGTTCATTTTATTTTATTTCAACAAATTCAGTTGGTCGGATAATTTTATGCCGATATAATGAAGGTAGTATAGATTCAGATTAGGTACACAATTATTATTATTATTATTATTATTATTATTATTATTATTATTATTATTATTATTATTATGATTATTATTATTGTTATTATTATTATCTGAGATAGTAGAAAATTCTAGCTTGCTATCTGACGGAATTGTGGTAATCCTGCGATGAGGGTAAATAATTTTGAACCCCGGACCTCCGTTGAGTCGAGGAATTGTGAAGTGATATAATGGCACAAATACTGAGAGAACATTTTTTTTGTTTTTATCTGATATTAATGAGGCCTGGGCTAATTTGAGCTGATCAAATGTGGGTCAGTTGGTAAGGCGTGAAATAAACGACCTATTGAATTGGGATTGTGAACGCGTCAGGGTGGTTTTTAAAGAGGTGAGCGCCCAGTGCGAGGGGGCAGGGTCAGGCAGGATCTATTGCCCTCGGCTCGTGAAGGTCGAGTTTGTTTTTCTCGTTCTGTTTGTGTAACAGCAGGCCAGACTGAACGAAGGGTAGGTGCCACTTCGCTGAGAAAGTTGAATTCTCCCAAATCTTATGCTCCTGGTAGTAAAATGTTTTATGTTAATCGATTACCACATTCTAATAAGGCTAGGTTGAATGAATGCAGGAACACTTAATTCATACACATGGAGAAGCGTTAGGTAGGGTCTTGATTTTCCAGGGTCCCCGACTCGAGAGACCTGTTGGTCCCCCTTTCGTACCTCGGACATGACAAAAGGAGTCAATCACACAAACGACGGGTAATGGTAAACCAGATGCAGCTACCATGTATGGGAAATGTTATAATATGTGTTTCTCTTCCAGGTGTGATAATAGTGTAAATAAGATGTTGTTCTGATGTTTATTGATTTGTTTAATTTAGACTTCGTGAGAAATCCTTTGGTAGTTCGTTTGAGTAGAGGGTTTCGGCCCTCTGATGTGTATAGTTAGTCCTCAAGTGAGGTGATTTGGAGTAACTAGAATTGTGTGCATCTTATATTTCTGGGATAGGTTGTAACTCCGTGGAGTTTGCCTATCATTTTATGATTCTTTTTAAATTCTTTTAATATTTTGTTTCTCGTGTTATGTTCGATGTAGGTGGCCACTCTAATCTTAGGGTAAATTAGTGTAACTTGCTGTGTTTTAAATATGTAATTTGGGAATTAATACCGGGAATATTTATATCCGTAAGGTCATAGTTTTCTTATTTTTTCCCCTGTAAAAAGTTAGGTTCATTATAATACTCTTTACCGTACTCAACAGGTAAAATAATCGTGTCCTTAAATTCGAAAGCAAGCTTAACAACGAAGATTGTAATAAACGCAACTCAAATTTCTCCGAGTTGTTTGAAGCTATATGTGAACACCCAGGTGCTTGATTTGAATAGGTGATTGTTTTGTGTTCTAATATTCAACAGCGTAATGTCAATAGACCACATAAAGTCTCTCATAATGATGTGGATCTAATTTTCACTTGGGTGATAGCCCGGACATGGTTGTCCGTTGCTGGTATTAAAATTCAATGGATGTAAGTTAACTTTGATGTTCAAGGTTGTAGATTGTAAATATTTTCAACGGGAGTGAATTAAATATCCAGAAAATTTATTAGTGCATATTTTTTGCCGATAATTAGCATCCAGAACATCTTCCGTTCATGTTATGCCTTTAAGTTAGTTGTAAGATATTTTATTTTTATCGCCGCGGACGGTCTGCGACTCTGAGTAGCCGGGGGTTCAGATCTTAGGAACGGGAGAGTTAGCAGCGACCTTGCTGGGCCGTAGGGCGTTGACCTCTCATGTGAGTGGATTACTTATTCAATCCCAATGAGAGGGAATCGTCACAGGCCGAAAAGGTCCCTTGACCATCGCCTTCCGTGGAGCATGGTGCCATGTGTTCATGACCCGACAGGGTCACCTCTTTGTTGCCACATGGTACCATGAGCTATGGGGGATGGTGGGAAAGGTCCTAATACCTACCCGTGGTGAAAATAAATGTATATACCAATCACTGCATGTTTTAAGGTTCCCTTTGTAATTTATAATTTGTAACATGGTTTTAGCATAATTTTTCATTATATGCAGAACTTTTCAGGTAAGGCTGCAGACATACATAAGTCAGGCAAGTTAGACAGCAGGTTGGAATATAGAAGGCATGTTATCGTTCTCAATGCGATTTTATTTTGGTGTAAATAAATATCACATGAGATACGTTCACTTCATCACATAAAAACACTTTATTGTCACTACGTCTATTCCTTAACAACACACACTTATACAGAATTATACACAACACTACAGTACACTATTGAGGGAACCCACTGAAGCAATTTACTGCCGATTCTGACAAGTACAGATATCAACAGGCCATTCACTGGTTATTCAGTTCAGCATCACACAGTAGATTCTGAAATGTACAGATATCAACAGCCCACACACTGATTATTCACTTTACCTTCACAAGGCAAAACTGACTACCCTCTCTCCCAAACCGATTCTGAAAAGTTAAGATATCAACCAAATCCTCAACTCACTGTAACACTCACTCTAACCCATACTTGCACTCTTTTCTTCTTTTTCCTCATATGAATTATTGGGCGCTGCACACGGCCATTAACCCAGTCACCAAACATACATATCAATATATAACTTTAGTCACCAAGTCCTCATTATGACACTATTTATATATGTACAGAATTAACAAGTTCAGACATTTCGCACCATATGTTAGGATGAAGAATTGAATAAGTTTACACATCTCATGTTGATATTTTCTGTCTTCAAGTGTCACGCATAGACAGATACCGGTACTGCATTCATTTAAGTAGTCGGTTATGACCATAACAGTCTCGGTGTGGGGTTGCTTGCTAGGCAGGAGACACAAGTTGGGAATGTAATGTTCTGTTCGATCAATTTTTGTAATAGGAGTTGTCTTTGCGGTGTAAATTTTTCGCATTGTAAGAGAATGTGATTAGCGTCCCTAATAGCTTTCCCACGACTGCACATCGGTGAGTTATTTAGATGAAATTGAAATTTGTACCGTAGGTGTGAGAACATTATTAAAACGGAGGCGAATGATAGTGGTTATATGCCGACGTGAAGAGTTTCCATTAAAAAACCAACATCGAGGACAGATGGTAGGTTGTATATTGAAATAAAAAAAACCTTGATCTTTTGCGGATCCTTTCCATACAACCTTCCATTCTTGAAAAAACTTTTTCTTTGATTAGAGGTTGAATGTCAGTAGCAGGAAGAGCGATATTGGAAACTAAACCATTTTCCAAGGCAGCATCCTTGGCGAGTAAGTCAGCTTTTATATTTCCAACAATATTAGAATGCCCAGGAATCCAGAATCCTTTTCTTAGTTCATATAGAATCTTTTGATATTAAGTATCCCAGGGACTAGGAATGTTAGTGGATTGTATGCTTTTCAAAACACTCTTGAATCGGAAAATGTAAGTGCCTTCGGTATATTGTTGTTTTATAAAGAGTAATGTCTGTCGAATTGCGAAGGCTTCAGCTGTAAAAATTGAGGCATATTTTGCTAAGGTGAAGAGGAGGGATATAGTAGGCTGCTTCAACACCTAGGGGATTTCTAGATCCTTCTGTGTAAATACATAAGGCTTCCTCGTGTAATGAGAGACATACACGTATAAGGGAAGAGATAATTTGAGAATATTGGTGGCCATTAATAGAATTAGATCCAAAATGCGATATGATAATTTGCGGCTTATGAAATGATAAATGTTATGGGAATGAATGATTGGTTATGGATGGCCATTGATTACGATAAGCTTTTATGGATTCAAAGGTTGTTAATAATGCAGGTAGTTTTAAAATGGCATTAGCGTGTTTCCGAAAGTATTCAGATGTGGGAAGGAAGCGGCCGTGGCCTTAATTAAGGTACAGCCCTAGCATTTGCCTGGTGTGAAAATGGGAAACCACGGAAAACCATCTTCAGGGCTGCCGACAGTGGGGTCATCGCTCCTTAAATTATTTTTGAACATTCAAAATACACTTAAGAAAATGGAAATTGCAACACCATGAAGGCATTAGTCGTTTGTGTTGATTTTCAAGATATGAAACGATGCCATGTAGGTATGTAAACTATCATTCAGACCCATTGGATTGTTGCTACAGGTCTCCCCACGTGATTGGTTGCGGAGGAATCAACTCCGGTATACGGACTCTGGTGTAGCGTAGTTGGCTTGCAGTCTGTGCAGTGAAGTGTTCCCCGTCAAACATGCCTCGACGACAGAGAAGAACACGCTATCAACAACTATCGCCGTTTGAGAGGGCTCGGATAATTGGGCTGTGTGAGGCTGGATTATCGCTAAGGACTGTCGCTGCACGTGTTGGCCGACAGGCATCTACGGTACAACGTGTATGGCAGCAGTGGTCAAATGAAGGTACCCACACTCGTAGACCTGGCACAGGGCCAGCGCGACAGACAACTGTGAGAGAGGATCGCCGCATCATTCGGATGGCCCGGATGGAACCCCATGCAACAGCAGCGCAAATTCGAGCAGCTGTGGCACCCCACGTTACACAACAAACAGTTGGTAATCGCCTGCGTGCAGCTGGCTTACAGCCCGTGTCCCTGCAGAAGGTGTTCCATTGACCCCACAACAGCGACGTGTAAGGCTGGCCTGGTGTCGAGAAAGATCGACGTGGGTCGACGAATGGCATAGGGTCGTCTTTAGTGATGAATCGCGCTTTTGTCTTGCCCGCAGTGATCGCCGGAATCGTGTGCACCGACGTAGCGGGGAGAGGGGCCGCCCAGATCTTATTGTCGAGAGGCACACAGGGCCAACACCAAGCATTATGGTCTGGGGAGCTATTGGCTTTAATGCGAAATCACAATTAGTGCTTGTTGAGGGCACTATGACTGCTCGACAGCACGTTGATAGGGCACTCAATCCAGTGGTTGTCCCTATGATGACGAACATTTCTAATGGGGTGTTTCAGCAGGACAATGCCCGGGTTCACACTGCACGCATCTCCAGAGAAGCTCTCCACAACATCGCAACCTTAGAATAGCCTGCCAGATCCCCGGACCTCAGTCCTATTGAGCATGTGTGGGACATGATGGGTCGACAACTGGCCAACCGTACTCAGCCACCCACAACTCTGGAACAACTGACCCGCGCAGTGCAGCCAGCATGGGTCACAATTCCTCAGGTAGCGATCCAGGGCCTTATTGACTCCATGCCTCGACAAATTCATCAATGAATTGCAGCTCGTGGTGGGCACATCCTGTATTGATTGTTGTCCAAACTTGTGGTCAGAGGGACCTGAAAGTGTAATCATCGAAAGTGTTGCAATTTCCGTTTTCTTCAGTGTATCATTTTAACAGTTTTATAATGTATTTCCATCTAACCAGCGAAGTGAAATATAAGAGAAAACGTTATTTGACTAAGTAAAATTTTTAAATAATCAGCTTGCGGTTCTCTTTTGCTGTGGGATTGTCCATCTATTCTAGCAGAATATGTGTGATTCGAGTTGATTATATGTGATGAGCAGTTGTTGGCAAAGCGTTTTCATAGGTTCAGCAGTGATTTTCCCTATGATGTTACATTGATTATGTTAAATTACTACCGGTGGCAAAATATGTACGTGATCTTTTCGTAATTTCTGGAGGATTGAACCAGATATTTTGTAGCTCTTTCAGTGGTATTAACCCAAGTAATTTAATGTGACGCAGGACTGAGGGCGCAGACGGTTTAAGATCTTGCCTTCTGACCTCAACTTGCCGGGTTTGATCCCGGCTCGGTCCGGTAGTATTTGAAGGTGCTCAAATACGTCAGCCTCGTGTCGATAGATGTACTGGCAGGTAAAAGAACTCCTGCGGGACTAAATTCCGGCATCTCCGAAAACCGTGAGTAGGTTTATCGTCGACAGGAAGTTATTGCGTGCTACCCTAACTTTCATCAGTCGGCAGCTATTGCGCCCACGACGTCCACCGTCTTGGTTTTGATATTAAGGTCAGATATATTGTAGTCGGTCTTGTTCAGACCTTAATGCTACTCTCGATTGTTCAAAGATGGCGAATCGAGTAGCCGGACTTGTTGGAACTGTGGGTTTGTTTTGGTTTGTTGTTATCGTATGTTGGTGTAATTTCATTAAAGTTGAGGGTGAATGTTAGTTTCCTTTTAGAATATAAGTGTGTGAGTGTATTGATACGTGCCAGTGGACACTTAGGATCTATAATTATCTGCAGTAATGTGAGAATGTGCTTGTTTTGATCGTGTTGTGTACCAGGTTTTAGTCTAACTATGGCAATGCCTCTCATAGAACTATGGCTACAAATGCCACCAATAAGAGTACCATTGATAACAAAACACAATGTAAATTTTGCGGGCAAATGTATAAAGGCCAGAGCAATACAGAGCCTGCTTGTTGAATCCATCTATGACCACACCTAGCCAGTCTAAGATTCCACCTTCAAATCCTATTCCTATTTCTAGTAAAAATGGTCAGTCAACGAAGTTGTAAATAACCTCTCATCAAAGAGAGCAAAAAATAAACCTTACCACGACGAACTGAGTAAATAGCTATGTATTTTTCAGCATGAATTGAATGATGATGAATTCAATGAACAAGTCACTAATTTTGTAAACTCCTTTGCCACAGCTACAGACCTACTGCCAGGTCTAAAGAGTCCAGTTACTAGATATATTGAAGCTCGTAAACGTGGCACTTACAAAAATAATAACCGACAATATAAAACCTCCAGTAAGCCACAGAGATCCTCTAAGAATGATCGTGAACGTCGGAAAGCTAAATTCGAGTATGAACTGACTCGATATGAATATTTTTACCAAAGGAGGAAAGCAATTAGAAAAATTTTAAGTGGCAAAAATCTAATGATTTGAAACTAGAGAAAGATGTTGTTGAAGGATATTTTAGGAACAGATTTGAAACTCCTAATGATTGCTCGAGAGACTCCTATATTGATTATACGAATGATACCTTAGATGATACAATTTCAATATCTCAAGAGTTGGTATTTTCTGTTATCAAGAGCATAGCAATTGACACTAGCCCAAGTCCGGGTAAGGTTTTATTGAAATCTATTTATGATCCACTTGCTGCTAATATCTTAGCCCATATCGCAAGAAGAATATTTGAAAGTGGGTTCATTCCTGAGGTTCTCAAGGCAGCGATAACTGCTCTTATACATAAAGTCTCCAAATGGAAACCGATTAGTATTTGCTCCATTATTCGGCGCATATTAAGTAAGATCCTTGACAAAATTTTAAGGGAATACATCCCTATGAACCAGTTCCAAAGAGGTTTTGTCATGACTCCTGGCTCTTTCATTAACGTGAATATTGTTGATGGCATTTTAAGAACAGCTGTAATGAAAAAGATTTCGGGCTGCGTAGTATTCCTCGACATCAGCAAAGCGTTCGATAGTATGGGACACAATCACTTAAAGGTGACAATAGAGAACTCTATACTACCCAGATCCATTAAGAAGTTACTAGTCAACCTTCTCACAGAAAACACAACACAAGTTCAAACTGCTCGTGGTCATACAGATAAGATAAACATCAAATGTGGAGTGATGCAAAGAGATCCCATTTCACCTTTCTTATTTAACTGGGGTATAAACCACATCCTTGATGAACTCACAGACATCAAAGTATCAGAAATGTATGGTTTTCAATTGAGTCCTAACATTGTACCTTTAACATCCCTATGCTTTGCCGACGATCTGGTGATCATAGCTAAAGACCAAGCAACAGGTTCAATCCTAGTCACTTCTGTCATAAATCTGCTTCAAGAAATAGGTTTGCGTATAAATGCAGACAAATCAAATGCCATTATTATAAAAAATGGTAAACATCATTCTGATGATATCGTGACGGTCTCTGGAAACATTACAAGTATAAATGATAGTGAAGAAATAAAATATTTAGGGGCAACTTTCAGACAGACTTTAGTCTTCAATGAAAATCAGGTACTTGAAAAATTGAAAGCTAACTTAGATCAGATTACCAGGACTCACTTACTCCAACCGCATCAAAAACTGACTGTAATAAATCAGTTTATTGGCCCTACACTGATATACCCCTTCCAGACTGTTTCGGTTGAGAAAATTCCCAAATAAAATCTGTTAAAAGCCGACAACATGATCAGAAGCGCACTTAAAGAAATTCTACAACTTCCGAGTGACACGCCGACAAGTATGATCTATTCGAGCCACAAACATAAAGGGTTAGCATTTATGCGCGCTACTTGGGAAGCGTACCTTCAACAGCTGAACATCAATCTTAAGCTAGAAGCTGTGAATTATTCGCACGTAAATGCTGTTCAAAATTTTACAGCAATAAAAACTCGCTGCCTATCTGAACTTCAACTCAATGAACATACATCATCGAAATCTGTTAGACAACTGCGCGGTATACTTAGAACACGCGAATTTGAAGCTTGGTGTGCATATCCACAGAAAGGAAGAGGTGTTGAGTTATCTGCTCAAGTTCCTGCTGCTAATTCTTGGGTTACCAGAAGGGATGGTTTAACTTGTTCGGAATGGAGTGACATGTTGAAGATGACCGCGATGGTTGCACCAGTACGTACTGTACCATTACGTTACGATTGACGTCAGTTTACATGAATATACATCGGAAGAAAAATGGCGCAGATCAGCTTCAAGCGTTAAGAATGCACGGAATAACTTTTTGTGACAAGTTGACCGCAATTAGGAGGCAGTGCCTGGCGAGATGGAAAGAGATCTCTATGAGAAATGAACCATTATACGTAAAAAAAATTGAAAAACGGTCTATTATTATCTACTTTGGCAAGAAGAGTTTTCGTCGTAAACGGACTGTGAATTGCGATTACTTGACCAGAAGATTAGCTGACATAATCAATATAACCATAATAGGAGCCATACGAAGGAAGAATCCAGAAACAAACTACTGGAAAATACATAAAAACGGCAGGGAAACACGCATAATAGATTTCAAATACTGTACGGAAGAAGAGGTGTTGGGATACGGCATTCGTAAATAAGGCCTACACTGACTTAATAAACGGCCAAATTTTCATCAAATTATACGTATTGCCCACTGATAAGATTTAAAGAACATTATTCAGACAACATAAAAAAAAAGACCAAGGAAGAGCCAGTTTATGAAAATAAAATTGAATCTGAGCAGTATCTTTAGAGGAAAAGAAATATAAATACAGTTAGAGAAAGTACTTGGAAAAGCTCTATATACTGAAAATTAAGATGTATTCTATCAATTTAATATTATCTTTTCGTTGCATGGAAATTGGACACGAAATGGAGCTAGCCTAAAGCGATGGAGGGAGGCTGACCGGATCATCGTAAGCTCAAGCCTGAAGACCTAGAGATCCAGCATGACGTGATCCAGTGCAAGGCTGAGCGTTCCGAGATGCCGTGACTAGGAAGAAGAAAGCAGAGTCGGACATAACATGGCCATGAGATAAGTAAAATTCTAAGAAATTTTACTATAAAGTATTTCATTTGGTGTAGTATAATTGTAGGAATGCTGTAGTGCCAAATATATGACCTGTTTGTGCCATTGTGTGAATTCTAAGGCATATGCCGGAGAAATTAACCACAGATACGTATTATTTATGTGTAGTAATATACTGCCGTGCTCATAAGTATGATATGAGGTTAATGTGAGCTGTATCGGGAAGAGAATTGATGTTTTTTGAACCTATATGCTTTCGAGAACGTCATATATTAAACTAGGCAAGGCTAAGATAGTGAAGTGCAGTATAATAATAATAAACCTAGGCTACCCAATGACCAGATTGAATAACTAGGCCATATATCGTCTACATTTACGATGAGTTGAAATAAACAGTAGCAGCTTGCGGTGTTTTGAGTAGATATTTAAGTAAAAGGAATGTTTTACTGCGACGTGGTAGACATTACGTGGAATCTGAGTAGAGATATTGTTGTATGCGGAGGAATCGCAGTAATTAAATGCATAAATGATAATTTGTTGTTGGAGATTTGAGATGTTGAATAGGTATTGTGTAAGTAAATGAGTGATGGAAATAGGTGCGAATTTATGCTTAGCTACAGTTATGTTGCGATTGAAAATGAGGCAAGCAGTGAAATTAAGGCCTAGATACGTGAATATATTAAGTGAAGCAGTGAGATTAAATGGTCTATTGGTCGAATTTATATGGAATATGGAGATAGATGGATCGTAATCTACATGTATTTGAAGTGTATATAGAATAGAGATATAGTCGCCTAGTAATATATTCGTCTCACATATGAATATATATAGCAGTGGAGCACGCGTTAACGTGAAAATGGTAAAATTAGTAGGCAGTAGAAGGAGTAATTTTTATTGAAAATACACATAATTAATCGGTCGGTACGATTCTAACAGGTCATGACGGTTGAAGAACATGGCGATGGCATTCGTAAATGAAGATATTTAATTTTATTTTTGGCACACATTTTTATATATATATATAAGGATGTTGGAATTAATATTTATGGTTAGGATTAATTTTTTTTTTAGATATTTAAAATGGCATTTTGAAGCCATATTTGGAAAGAATTACTTATCTCATGCCATAAACAAGTCAATACGCAAATTCCCAAACCAATTCCAAAGAGTTGTGCAAATAGACCTAAAGGAAAGAAAGACCACTCCCTCCTTTAATAAAGAGTAAATCCTAGTTGTCCCCATATTGAAATAAAATGATGAAGTGTGGTCACGCAACGAAATAATAATTGCCCAGATGAATTAAAGATACCTGCCCAATTTTAATTATGTCAATTCGTCAATTTTAGTTGTCAAGAAAAATAATATGTGATTTTTTTATTTACTTTCCTCTATTACCAAAGATGATCATTATTTTGTTAATTATAATATTGGCATGCTAATAAATTAGTTTTAAGTTTATTCTAGCGTTTATTTTCAAAGGTAGAGATAGGAAGATTAGTTATAAGGATACATTTAGGCTGAAATTTCGGAATCATGATATTTAAAGGCTTATATTAATTCTACGGTAAGATTTCGGAGTAAATGAGTAACACATTGAACTATACACCCTCTTCAACGGAACTTGCGAAGGTAAATAGTATTGTTGAATATATATATATGTTTTTACCCTGAGATATTGACTTAATATGGACATGCAACCACCGCGTTTGATTGGTATATCCATCCCCGATTTCGCATAGTTAATTAGCAACATGTAAGTGGAAATATTGCACGGGCAACATCATATTAGATTAGTACTACAACTTGAGGTGAAGTATGAGGAAGTACAGCGCGATGGTGATACCTATATTTTTATCAGTCCAACCTGGACCTTGGTTAGAATTAGGACTTCGAGGCCACCAAAGGTTGCATTAAATATGGCGGCCCGAACGTGAGGCAAGTTTGAAGAGGTCGGATGAATAATTAGATTCTGGATATACAGAAATTTGATAACTTGATTATGGAGTGAATCCTGAGGATGAGATATGGATGTTAGGCTTGGACATAGGTCATATGATGCCGTAGCGTCGAGCAAGTCTGAAAAGAAGGACGAATTGAGGAATGAGAATGGTTTCAAGAGAACGATATCGGGGTTGTTGAATTAAATCTTGGACCACAGTCATGAAATTTATTCGAAGAAGGAGACGATGCCTGATAGTTTATGAACTTAGGTATGGCATGCGACGCAGAATCGATTGATAGCCATGAAGATTAAGGAAGAGAGGGCTTAACTAATGGAGAAATTTATATTTTTGGATGGAGAAGAAGAAGGTAGCAAGAAATTTGATGCGGAGTCTCGCAATATTTGACAGTCTCGTGGAAGGAGAAAGTCTACTGTATATATATTTAGGTTACTTTAAGGAATTTGATGCATGAGTGATGATGAGGGAAGAATTTTATAACGCAAGTTTCATATTATTGATTTTATATATATGATTAGGTGGATACGACATAAATATAATTAAAATTGGGCATATAGGTCAAGGTTTGGATTTGCGTATGACTTGTATAGGTTGTCATGGCTGAGTTACGATGGTCTGGGTTAGTCTTTCCCAGTTAAACAAGAAAGTACAAAGTAAACTTTGAAGTATTTATAATAATAGATATAGTTATAAGTCTGATAGACTATTTTATGTTGATATTTGATGATTGGTTGGTTGAAGTTGAGGGATAAATAGAGAATTAGGGTTATATATAACATAACTGGAATTATAGAGCATTTTAAGTGGAATATCAAAAAAATGTCGAACTTAGCTCAATTAAAATCACAATTTGAGGATTATAAGAAAGAAATTGAGGAGGAGAACAGGAAGAGAGATGAAGTAATACAGAAAACCAAGGAAGAGCAATTAGGGATTCTTGAAGTGTTTAGACAAATAGCTGAAGAAATTAGGAAGCAGAATGAAGAAAATAGGAACCAGATGGCTGAAGAAATTAGGAAACAAAATGAAGAAATTAGGAAGCAGAATGAAGAAAATAGGAACCAGATGACTGAAGAAATTAGGAAACAGAATGAAGAAATTAGGAAGCAGAATGAAGAAAATAGGAACCAGATGGCTGACGAAATTAGGAAAAAGAATGAAGAAAATAGGAAGCAGAATGAAGAAAATAGGAAGCAGAATGAAGAAAACATTAACAGACTGGAAGGCAAGCTCTTGGAAAGGATGAATGAGAAAAATGAGGAATTTCAGAAAATAATCAACGGACAGGATGAGAAACAAAAGCAAATGATTGAAGGAAAACTTCAAGAATTCATTAACAGGCAAGAAGAAAAACAGCAGGAAACAATGAAGGAAGTGAAAGAAGCTGTAAGGATGGAAATGGAAAAAGTCGGAAGTGAAATGACACAAATTAAAGTGGATATTGACGTTTTACGTAAGGATATGACAGGGATTATGGAAAATAAGAATCAAGAGGTAAATCAAGAGATAAATAAAGTTATGGAAGAATTGGCAGAAAGCAGAAATGTTATTCAAAAGTTGAAAATGGAAGAGATGAAGAGTATAACGGATAATTTGGAGAGTTTGAGGATAAATTCCACAGAAAGAATTAACAAATTGAATGAAGCAATCGAAACAACGAATAAATCAGTGGAAGTAAATATCATTCTGGCAAGAGAGCAGGTGTCAGATAAAATTAAAATAATACAAGAAGAAGCTGAACGGAATAAAAATGAAACTGACAGCAGAATCAGCAGAACGGAGAGAGAATTACATACGATTCGTAAGGAAATTCAGGAAATGAGAATAGAGAACCGAACAACAAGGCCTAATGTCATGAGAACAGTAGAAATTCAGGCTTGTGATAGGGAAACAACGCCAGCAAGGACTACGGATTCAAGCCAAGGTATTAATGGAAGTTCGATGGGGAACGGAAATGGTAATAATGGAAGTCCAGCAATAATAAATATAATTAAAACCATCGAGGATAAGCCAAAACATTTTAATAATACTGCAAGTTTATCCCCAAAACGATTTTTGAGGGAGATGGAGGATTATTTTCGGGATAATAACGTTCCAAACGAGAAACGACTCAAAGTAATTGAAAAACATTTAGATGCTAACCCAAGTATTTGGTACCAGGCATTTAAGTACAGTTTCCACGAATATGAGGATTTTAAAACGGCATTTTTAAGGAAATATTGGAGTCCGGAAGTACAACAGCAGCTTAGAATGGAATTGTATTCACGAAAATTCGCTGTTGCCGGTCAGACAAGATATAGTGACTATTTTGCTTTCCAATTTCAGCGTTTTCAGGATTTGGATTATGCACCCAGTGAATTGGAAGCTATTAAAACTATTCAAAGCCAACTTCCACCTGAAATACAAAGATTATTGGCGACCTCGAATGTTCAAACGGCAATTGAAATGGAAGATAGGCTGAGACAAATTGACATGACGACTTCTCACCCCACGAGTAGGTTAATACGTAGTATGGGAAATGAAGAGTCAATCAATGTAATAGCCCATGAGAATTACGAAATTAACAAACGAAGAGGACAAAGAGACGTGGCTAGGAACCAGGAGATGGATGAAAGAAAAGAGATGAGAGGATACCAACGTCAAAGAGATCAAGAATATCGACGGACATATCAGATGGATGGAAGATATGTGCCATATGACAGGCAAAGTAACAGATATACAAGAAACAGAAATATGATCCGAAGAAGGAATTATTACGGAGGAAGAGGTGGACGGAACTTCAGAGAAAGGGAGTTCGGAAATAGAAGATATGCCCAGGAGCAGAAAGAAGACTTGAGAAATCAAGAAAAATGGAAGCAAGCGATTAAAGACAAGGAGATTGTTGGAGATATCGAGGGCGCAGAGAGTTTAGAGCTCCAACAATATAAAAATTCGGAAGCAGGGAAACGTCATCTTAACCCGAATGCACAGAATTTCAATACAGGGTTAGGCGTTCCTGAGAAAAGAAAAACGACAATTTTGAATTAGATCATGAGGAAAATGGTAATAGAGGAAAGAAAACGGATAACAAAATTATAAGTTGAATCCATAACGCCGCAAATATCAAGTATTATTACCGGGAAAATCAGGAACAATCCTTAAGTAATATACCGGAGATATGCGGAAAGGAAGGATGCATTAATTCAGAATGTCAAACAGATGGAGAAGAGGAGACTGTTTAGAAAGAAATACATAAAGTAATTGCAAAGTCAACAGTTATGAAATGAAGTACGGAGAAGGAAGTTGAGTAACGTAAAGGTCCATTTATTATACGAATGGAAGCATAGTATAAATATATTGTGACCAACATATTTAAAAAATGAGTGGGAGGAGAAAATGTACCATTACGTTACGATTGACGTCAGTTTACATGAATATACATCGGAAGAAAAATGGCGCAGATCAGCTTCAAGCGTTAAGAATGCACGGAATAACTTTTTGTGACAAGTTGACCGCAATTAGGAGGCAGTGCCTGGCGAGATGGAAAGAGATCTCTATGAGAAATGAACCATTATACGTAAAAAAAATTGAAAAACGGTCTATTATTATCTACTTTGGCAAGAAGAGTTTTCGTCGTAAACGGACTGTGAATTGCGATTACTTGACCAGAAGATTAGCTGACATAATCAATATAACCATAATAGGAGCCATACGAAGGAAGAATCCAGAAACAAACTACTGGAAAATACATAAAAACGGCAGGGAAACACGCATAATAGATTTCAAATACTGTACGGAAGAAGAGGTGTTGGGATACGGCATTCGTAAATAAGGCCTACACTGACTTAATAAACGGCCAAATTTTCATCAAATTATACGTATTGCCCACTGATAAGATTTAAAGAACATTATTCAGACAACATAAAAAAAAAGACCAAGGAAGAGCCAGTTTATGAAAATAAAATTGAATCTGAGCAGTATCTTTAGAGGAAAAGAAATATAAATACAGTTAGAGAAAGTACTTGGAAAAGCTCTATATACTGAAAATTAAGATGTATTCTATCAATTTAATATTATCTTTTCGTTGCATGGAAATTGGACACGAAATGGAGCTAGCCTAAAGCGATGGAGGGAGGCTGACCGGATCATCGTAAGCTCAAGCCTGAAGACCTAGAGATCCAGCATGACGTGATCCAGTGCAAGGCTGAGCGTTCCGAGATGCCGTGACTAGGAAGAAGAAAGCAGAGTCGGACATAACATGGCCATGAGATAAGTAAAATTCTAAGAAATTTTACTATAAAGTATTTCATTTGGTGTAGTATAATTGTAGGAATGCTGTAGTGCCAAATATATGACCTGTTTGTGCCATTGTGTGAATTCTAAGGCATATGCCGGAGAAATTAACCACAGATACGTATTATTTATGTGTAGTAATATACTGCCGTGCTCATAAGTATGATATGAGGTTAATGTGAGCTGTATCGGGAAGAGAATTGATGTTTTTTGAACCTATATGCTTTCGAGAACGTCATATATTAAACTAGGCAAGGCTAAGATAGTGAAGTGCAGTATAATAATAATAAACCTAGGCTACCCAATGACCAGATTGAATAACTAGGCCATATATCGTCTACATTTACGATGAGTTGAAATAAACAGTAGCAGCTTGCGGTGTTTTGAGTAGATATTTAAGTAAAAGGAATGTTTTACTGCGACGTGGTAGACATTACGTGGAATCTGAGTAGAGATATTGTTGTATGCGGAGGAATCGCAGTAATTAAATGCATAAATGATAATTTGTTGTTGGAGATTTGAGATGTTGAATAGGTATTGTGTAAGTAAATGAGTGATGGAAATAGGTGCGAATTTATGCTTAGCTACAGTTATGTTGCGATTGAAAATGAGGCAAGCAGTGAAATTAAGGCCTAGATACGTGAATATATTAAGTGAAGCAGTGAGATTAAATGGTCTATTGGTCGAATTTATATGGAATATGGAGATAGATGGATCGTAATCTACATGTATTTGAAGTGTATATAGAATAGAGATATAGTCGCCTAGTAATATATTCGTCTCACATATGAATATATATAGCAGTGGAGCACGCGTTAACGTGAAAATGGTAAAATTAGTAGGCAGTAGAAGGAGTAATTTTTATTGAAAATACACATAATTAATCGGTCGGTACGATTCTAACAGGTCATGACGGTTGAAGAACATGGCGATGGCATTCGTAAATGAAGATATTTAATTTTATTTTTGGCACACATTTTTATATATATATATAAGGATGTTGGAATTAATATTTATGGTTAGGATTAATTTTTTTTTTAGATATTTAAAATGGCATTTTGAAGCCATATTTGGAAAGAATTACTTATCTCATGCCATAAACAAGTCAATACGCAAATTCCCAAACCAATTCCAAAGAGTTGTGCAAATAGACCTAAAGGAAAGAAAGACCACTCCCTCCTTTAATAAAGAGTAAATCCTAGTTGTCCCCATATTGAAATAAAATGATGAAGTGTGGTCACGCAACGAAATAATAATTGCCCAGATGAATTAAAGATACCTGCCCAATTTTAATTATGTCAATTCGTCAATTTTAGTTGTCAAGAAAAATAATATGTGATTTTTTTATTTACTTTCCTCTATTACCAAAGATGATCATTATTTTGTTAATTATAATATTGGCATGCTAATAAATTAGTTTTAAGTTTATTCTAGCGTTTATTTTCAAAGGTAGAGATAGGAAGATTAGTTATAAGGATACATTTAGGCTGAAATTTCGGAATCATGATATTTAAAGGCTTATATTAATTCTACGGTAAGATTTCGGAGTAAATGAGTAACACATTGAACTATACACCCTCTTCAACGGAACTTGCGAAGGTAAATAGTATTGTTGAATATATATATATGTTTTTACCCTGAGATATTGACTTAATATGGACATGCAACCACCGCGTTTGATTGGTATATCCATCCCCGATTTCGCATAGTTAATTAGCAACATGTAAGTGGAAATATTGCACGGGCAACATCATATTAGATTAGTACTACAACTTGAGGTGAAGTATGAGGAAGTACAGCGCGATGGTGATACCTATATTTTTATCAGTCCAACCTGGACCTTGGTTAGAATTAGGACTTCGAGGCCACCAAAGGTTGCAGTACTCTGCCGGGACGTTCTACCAGCACAGGCCACTGCAGACACTGCAGTGAGTATGAAACCTTACCACATGTGCTGGGGAGTTGCCCTCAAGGAGAACTGCTTAGGATCAAACGCCATAACATTATCAGAAACCTGATTGCTAATGCTCTTCGTCTCGAAAATCTAGAAGTGTACGAAGAAGTCCACTGCATCTCCGAAGGAGGCAGCACTCGCAGGATTGATATCATAGCGATTGACAGACGGAGGAACGAAGCAGAAATTATTGATCCTACGGTACGCTTTGAATCTTCAGCCTCTCAGCCGATTGACGTAGACAACGAGAAAAAGGATATCTATAATTCAACCATCCCTTTCTTTCTTGAGTCGTATAACCTTAAAAAAATTACGGTGACTGGAATTTTCTTTGGCGCGAGGGGAACAATTCCCAAATCTTTCGTCACATGGCGACAAAAATATAAACTAGCGAGAAGTCTACAAGATGAGATAGTCGTCTCACTCATCAAATACTCCGTTTCAATTCTTCGTCACCATTTATATGGAATTCATGCCATTTAATATGGTTAATTGTAACCTATCACTTTTTAAACATTAATCTTCTTTATCTTCCCTCAAAATTGTTATTGCGTATTATTCTGTGTCTTATGGCAAATCTAGGGTGTCCTGGATCAGACTAATTAAATAAATAAAATAAGTTTTCTGTGGTATAAAACATAAAGAGAGAAATGGATTAGGAATATACATCATGATTATTTTGAAGTCGATGACAAAGCGGTAGTGTGCATACATCATTTTGAGAATAAGTGTGAGGTAAGGGAAGAATTTTCTCTGATTCCAAATGGTGAACCTATTCGTGTTCTTCGAAAAATATTAATTTAGATAGAATATAATTGATATTGTGATATTCTGGAAATGTTTGGCTGGATCTTGGTGTATAACAAAACTTATAAGTGTGACAGTGCAATCTCAATAGTGTTACAAAGAAGAAATATTGCGTTGGAGGGAAGTTCCGATTCATGCTGTGGATATCTGTTATCAGCAGACTACACCGAACTGAAACTCGTCTGTGTGGTTAAATATCAATGTTGAGAGTCAATAGGGTTTTTGCACTCATGTCCTTGAATGGGTAAAAAAATATTACATTTTTAGTCTCTGAACGTTTCATTACTAAGGTTACCATCATTGTGTGAAGTGCTGCTATGCCATATGTCAACATTATGTTAGCATTACCAGGGCCGATCATTGGGTTAACATAATCATTCCAGGTGTAATTGGGCTGAGTTGTTCAGACGGTTGGTAGGTTCGATCCTGGTTCAGTCCGGTAGTATTTGTATTGGGTTTAATCATTGTTTTCGGTACTTAGTGTCGTTAAACATTTTATATGATGAGAATAATAGTTCGTAGTGTCTGTAGTATTTTTCATATCTATGGTAGTGTTTCTTTGATTATTCAATTGTTTTATCCAGAGATTGTGTCTCCAACCTTCTCGCATCGGAACCACGCTAAATTTATTATTACTCTATGACTGAAACTATGATTCTTTTGTATTTTTGTACTGAGTGATTGCGCAATGTGTTGTTGAGTGTGGATTTGAGTTGAGACAGAAAGTTTTTGATAAACTGTTCTAATAAATTCTTGAAAGTTGTGCCACAATTTATTTCTGATAGGTTATGGGCTCAGTGCGTCAGTACGGTAAGTCGTGAGTAAAAAATGGCATCAGTTGCGGATACGCCGAAGATTGAGAGACTTGGGCCGAAAAACTATGTGGTGTGGTGCAAGCGAGTGAAGGCTTTCCTAACAAAAAAGAAATGCTGGGCTGCCATCGATCCCGGTAACGATGATGATGAAGATTTAACTACAGACGAAGAGAATCTAAACGCCACTGCACTGAGTTACTTGATGGAGTTGGTAGAGGCCTGTTACTTGAATGATGTAACCAGACATGAACGAGCAAAGTGTACCTGGAACAGACTTAAGGCAATCCATTTCAAGATCTCACCTTTTCAATTTGTGAGTACCATGGACGAATTGACAAGCTGCATCAAGAAACATGATGAACCTGTTTTAGAACATCTGAATCGGGTTAAGCAATTAGTGTAAAAACTGGGAAATCATGGATCCAACATCAGTGATCAAGACCTGGCGGCCTACATGCTGAGATGTTTGAAACAAGAAAATTACAAACACTTTGCCCATGTGATGGAGTTCAATGAAAAAAAACTATCGTCAGAAAATGTGAAGAATAAATTGCTGCTGGAAGAAGATAGACTAGAGAGAGAGAGAGAGAGAGAGAGAGAGAAGGATGAACGTGAGAAGAAAAATCAAGAATTGAGAAGCTATGTTATGAAGAAGGGAGGAAAATTCCATTGTTTTGAGAAGAAACACAATTACTCTGATGAAAAATTCAGCTCTTCTGATAGATCCTGTCACTGTTGTGGTCAACTTGGGCATTTTGCAAGAGAGTGTCGAAAAGTAAGAGAAGCCAAGTCAAGAGGAAATGTAATTTGTTACACTTGTGGCAAGGAGGGGCATCCTTCGTTTAAGTGTAGAAACTCTGAGGCTAGTACAAGTGACAATAGGGGCTCAGACGGGAATGCCAATGACAACAAGAAGCCACAGAGATAATTCAAGAATAAAGTTGCCACTTAAGAAGAGAAGAAAGAACCGGAGACAGAAAAAAAAAGAAGATTGGAAATAGCACTGTGAAAGTGAAATATGCTGTGCATTTGATGAGAGGACCTGAGGACAAAGAATGTAAGCAGGACGAAAAGTCAAGTGATGCAAATACTTGGATTGTAGCCAATGGTTGTAACCACCACATTATACCACACCGTGAGTTGTTGAACAACTTTGCAAGAAATGTACCAGATTCAGTGCGGGTGGAAAAGAAAAATGTCGTATGTGATGTGAAAGGCAGTGAGTCCATAGTGCTGAAAATAAGTGGTGTGCTGGATGGACTTTGAAACTAACCAAAGTGCTGTGGATTCCAGGTGCATCGGATAATATTTTGTCAGTGAGGCAACTTGAGAAAACTAATGTGCGTTTTGAGATAGACAATGGAAAGCTGACTGCTTATGACAAAGGGAAGGGAGATGAAGAATTGTTCAGTGCCTAAGCAAGGGAAGAAGGTGACATGTATACCATCAAATGTGATTGGTATGAACAAGAGAAATCTGACTGTCAAGATAGTGATGATGAATAGGAATCTGTGTATGCAATTGCTTGCAAGATGGTAAGAAGAGAGATAATGGCATGACCGTTTTGGGCATGCTGAAAATTTCCCTGACAGTGATTTGAATGGCAAGCAAAAAGGTAGTGAAAAGTGTGAAGTGTGCATGAAAGGCAAAGCTAAAAGGGCTTCCTTCCCAGATAGACTAGTGAAATCACCAGGTCTCTTAGATCTTGTTAACTGTGATGTTTGTTATGTAAAACCTGAAACCTTGGGAGGGGGAAATATTTCCTAACCTAGACTGATGACTATTCCAGATACAGTGAAGTGAGTGTGTTAAAGCACAAAAATTAGCCTTGTGAAAAAATAATTACATTCAAGAAAAGAGCAGAGAATATTCAAGATAAAAACTGAAAAGTGTTCAAACGGATGGGGGAGGAGAATATTGTAATAATGACTTGAAACAGTTCTTTGTTGACAATGGTATTGTTCACAGGCTATCTTTACCAGCGGAACACCAGCAAATGGGAGTGGCAGGGAGGCTGAATCAACAGTGTATGTTATTGAATGCAGGTATGCCTTTGCATTTTTGGGGCGATGCGCTCTATACTGCCTGTTACATTAAGAATAGTTGTAAAGCATCTGCTATTGAAAACAATGTACCCTATGAGTTGTGGTTTAACAAAAATTGTCTGATGAGGAAATTTGTAGAATGAGAGTATTTGGATGTCATGCCTGGGCATTTGAGGAACATAACAAAGCTGAGAAATTAGAGTCTAGAGCAAAGGAATGTGTCTTTTTGGGCTATCCTGATAATAGAAGAGGTTATAGGCTGTGGAACTTGGAAAAGAAATGTGTTATTTTGTCCAGAAATGTAGTGTTTGAGGAGAGAGCGTTTCCCATGAAAACTAAGGAAGGACCTGCTACTGTGTTGCCTGTTAAGTCTTGTGAGAAACCGTTGGTCGTTGATTTAAGTTTGTTTGACTCTGATAATGAATCTGACATGGCGCGCAGAACTGATGAGCAAGTAATAGATGAGCCAGATAGAGGTCCTGAAATCAGTGTCAATAACATCAATGCTGAAGTGCAGGAAGAATCCATAATTCCTGAACTACGTAGGTCACAGAGAATGAGAAACAGACGAGAGTGCGTGGATTGCATTGAATGTAATTTGCATGTTGTGTCTTCTGTAACTGACAGTTTACCGAAGATTGCCAAGAACGCTTTGGACTGGTCCTGAATGTGAAAAATGGAAATCAGCAATGAAGAAGGAGGTAAGTGATCTTGAGAAAAATGAGTGTTGGAAATTGGTAGAGAGATCAAAAGGAAAGAATATTACTGGGACAAAATGGGTGTCCAGAATCAAAGAAGGACTTGATTTTAAAGATAACTTTTACAGGGCTAGGCTTGTAGCTTTAGGTTAAAAATAGGTGGAAGATGTTGGTTATAATGATACTTATAGTCCTGTTTTGAGATATCAGACTGTCAGAATCTGTCAAAGTTTGAAATATTCAACATTATGATGTAGATGCATCATTTCTAAAGAGTAACGTTAAGGAGGAAGTGCTTGTGGAGCAACCAAATGGTTTTGAAAGAAAACCCAACTGTGTCTACAAGTTAAAGATAAGCATGTATGGTTTACACCAAAGTTCAAAGGACTGGAACATTTGTTTGGGTGGTGTCTTGAAGTCAATCGGTCTTAAAAGATCTGTTTGTGAACCATGTGTATACTTCGGTAAAAATGTGCTAGTTGGAGTGTATGTTGATGATATGATAGCTATTGGCATTGTTGAAGTTTTGAAGTGGTTTAAGTCAGAGTTATGTCGCTATCTAGACTTAAAGGATCTTGAGAAAATTAAGAAGTTTTTATCGATGTCTATGACTGTAACCAAAGATGCAATGTATGTTGATCAACGCTTAATCTGATACATGAGTATAACTTAGAAAATGCCAAAGGATGTGTTCCTCCATTGGATGTAGGGGACAAGAGGATTTCAGGGGAGGCCGATAGTTGTAATCAGACTTTGTATCAAAAGGCTGTAGGCAATCTACTTTGTATAGCCAACAATAAAAGACCGAACATATCCTTTGCGGTCTGCAAGCTGTGCCAGTACTCTCAAAACCCTAGCGTAAAAGATTGGCAAAGAATAAAGAAGGTGTTTAGATATCTGAAGAAGACAAGAGGTGTAAAGTTATGCTACAAAGCTAGTAATGATTCAATGAGTGTTTATTGCGATGCTGATTATGCTAACTCTGAGGACAGGAAATCTATTTCTGGGTATGTGTGCAAATTTGCTGGTTGTTCCGTTATATGGTCTAGCAATGGTGGTGTGCACAAAGAAAATGTTGCGGTTAAGTCATTTTTTCAATGAGTTTGATTATTGTAATTACGTTAAAGTACCAATTTAAATTTTTTGTGATAATCAAGGTGCTATACATGTGAGCTCAACTCATGTTGTGTCTGATAAAACTAAACATATGGATGTTCGCTATTTGTTTGTAAAGGACATTGTGGCCAAGGGATTTGTAAAGTTTGTGTATGTACCATCAGATGAAAATGTGGCAGACGTTTTCACAAAGGCATTGTCAGCGGAGGGAACGTCTACATTTAGGAACTTATTAGGACTTGTTGATTAGCGTCCGCATATTTATCTACGTGTCTTGCTTATTTTTAAAATTTATGTCTGTGCCCAAATTTTTGTGACAAGGGGAGGTATTTGAATCAATCAGTTCTTTCTGTACTTAGTGTAGTTAAAAATTTGGTATCATGAGAAAAATAGTTCGTAGTGCCTGTAGTATTTTTCATATCAATGGTAGTGTTTCTTTGATTATTCAATTGTTTTATCCAGAGATTGTGTCTCCAACCTTCTCGCACCGGAACCGCGCTAAATTTATTATTACTCTATGACTGTAACTATGATTCTTTTGTCTTTTTGTACTGAGTGATTGCGCATTGTGTTGTTGAGTGTAGAGTTGAGTTGAGACAGAAAGTTTTTAATAAACTTTTCTAATAAATTATTGAAAGTTGTGTCCAAATTTATTTCTGATAATTTGAAGGTGCTCAAATACGTCAGCCTCGTATCAGTAGATTTACTGGCACGTAAAAGAACTCCTTCGGGACTAAATCCTGGAACTTCCGCTTCTCCGAAAACCGTAAAAATAGTAGTTAGTGGGACGTAAAGCCAATAACATTATCATTTCGGTTGCACTTCCCTTTCATTTAGTGCTGAATATAAGAAATTGTCCACCGCTTCAAAACTACGGCAACAAATTATGTTGCATAGTTCTCATGAGAGCGAACATATTGAGGAATTTCGCATCGTAATTTATTTTGAAATATTCAAAATGATTTTACTTGACAAAGGTGAAAAAATGAGTTATCCTCCTAATTCAATACATCATCTATTCCATCATTAGACGGAGTAAACAAATTCAAACGTGTTTCGGCTCATTTGAGCCATCTTCAGCGAAAATGAGGGGGGGTTGAAATAATTTACATAACACAAGTAAAAAATGCCTAAAAACACAATGAAGTAACAAATGAGAAAACAAAAGAGAGCCTAGACGGAAACAAAGTAATTCTTGTAATTCAGAATGATGTTATAAATATCATTTTAACAGTTTTATCATGTATTTTCATCTATCCAGCGAAAGTAAATGTAAGAGAAAACGTTATTTGACTCATTGAAATGTCTAAATAATCAGCTTGTTGTTCTCTTTTCTAGTAGAATTTATGTGATTCTAGTTTGTTATATGTGGTGCGTACTTGTTGGCAAAGCGTTTTCATACGTGAAAGGTGATTTTTCCTATGATGTTACATTTATCATGTTAAATTACTTCCGTTTGTATAACATGAGAGTGATATTTTCGTGTTAGCCAATTCCAGAAATCCGGCTACTTCGGCAGCCATGGTTTTATTAAAAATATTACTGAGGTTTGGAGTCGGTTTTCGTTCTTGTGAACATTTCGGATGGAACACATCCGAACATACAAGAAACAATCGATCGACCGGCCTATCGACTGAGTAGATAGTTCCTGATTGGCAGCGAAGCAAGTAGGTGTCGTGTGTGGAGTTGTGTCAACTAGTTCATGTACTGTAGTTTATATTCCTGGTCGTGTTAAGTGCGCGTCATGGCCCCCAATAGTGGAGGAGAGGAAGCACTATACTATATCCTGATCTTCATATTAATATTTATTGCCCTCCTAACATATTTATTACGGAACTCCAATGGTCCCAATTCTTTCAACAATTTGATATTACGGCGAAGATCATGCTACTCGAAGACTATAACAGTCATCATACCATATGGGGAAACACTTCTGGCACTCTCAAAGGCTCCCACTTACTAAATGCGGCACACCGACGTGATCTACCCCTCCTCAACGACGGTTCACCTACAAGTCTAACTCCCCCGGGAGCGCTCCCCAGCGCTGCTGATCTCACTTTGTATCGTAATACTATGGTTCCAGTCACCGCGTAGCAGACATGATCTGATATTATAGCGATTATTTTCCAATTGTCGTTACTTATGGCCTCGGAAAACCCCATCCGTCCCCTGTTGACTCAGTACGTGTTAGCAATGTGCGATCACTTCGAAATTTTGACGCGGATACATATCTCAACTTTCTCACTACACGACTCAACTTACTACCAGGTCCTATGTTAATATAATACATTCCGCCCATATAAATTAGCTCTGCCCTCCTCACCACGGCCTTCACACTGTATACACTGGTGGGACAAAGAATGTCATCAACTCATACAAACACATTTTCCTTGTTTCAAACCTATCGTGAAAACTTAACTCCCCACCATTATCTGCACTTCAAACGTCATATTGCTCACTCGAAGCAAGTGTTTAATTCTAAAAGACGAGCGGCATGGAAAACATTAATTTTCTCACTCAACACTCACATTCCTCCCACCTACCTTTGCAATGTTGTTAGATCGCTTACACGCGCCTCACAACATGCATCACACACGACACAATCCAGCTCTATTCTGTCCTAATTTCTCACCTCTAAAACTCCTGATTATATGGTACCTCCATTTGTTTCTCCTAACACCCCCTCCAATTCCCAATTCTCAGTCCTAATTCAACCCATCCATTCCCATGAATTAGAATCCGTCTTATCCACAACTTCCAATTCTACGCCTGGCCCTGATTACATTACTTATACAATGCTCCGCTTATTACCTCCTCGCGCTAAACAAGTACTTCTTGCCTTTTATAACTATGATAACCACCCGCACACCTGTCGAATGGAATACATTCTTTCTACTACCCATTCTCAAACCACACAAAATACCGTCTGAACTTAGTAGCTATCGTGGGATAGTTTTGGGTGCATGTATCCGTAAAACATTTCGAAAAATCCTTTTGCAGAGATTCATGTGGACATTGGAATATTATAATCTTGTTCTCAAAAATCAATATGCCTTTCTGAAGGGATGAATCCCTCACGATGCCATTAATACACTTATCACTGATATTCTATTAGCGCGACATCCTAAAAAAGCACCATCGCTATCTTTTAAGATATTCAAGGCGCATACGATTCAGTCCATCTTCACCTCCTCTGGGACAAACTTGCTTTACGTGGTACCCCACTTAATTTTTTACATTTCATACGGCAAGTACTCACGTATCGTACGCTCACCATTAAATAAGCTGAACACCTTATCCCCAATCGCCAAACTTCCCATGGTTTACCTCAAGGAGATATCTTTAGTGGAATCCTCTTCGCAATGTATATGAGTGACTTCAAGCAACTAATTACGCAATCCGTCCGATTAGTTGCTTATGCTGACGATTTTGTAATATATTTCTCACATGATAGTAAAGACATGCGTCGAAATCATTTGTCACACATTATGAACAAAGCACTACATTGGTTAGATTCGCATGGTTTACAACTACCCATTGAGAAATGCTCGGCAATGATTTTTACTCATAAGCGTAGGTATGACCACTGTGCTATTTCCTTTGATGGGTATGCAATACCCATTTCCACTCATCACAAATACCTAGGGGTACTATTAGATAATAAACTCACCTGGAAATAACACACCCTAAAATTACGTAATAAGGCTGAAGTATACCTAAACGTTCCCAAAACAGTTACGCGCCGACATTGGGGAGCAGATCCCGTGACAGCTATATCGTTATGGAAAGCTACTATTCGCTCGTAAATGGATTACAGTACACATTTTATTGATATCGCGCCAATTTCTACTTTAACGCAACTAAATACACTACAATTTCACGCACTCCGTATTTGTCTGGGAGTTCTTAAAACCACCCCCACAAACGCTTTACTTGTGGAATACGGCGAACCCCCGTTATTGACTCGCCGACAAATGTTAGCCCAGAAATATCTCATTAAAAATTTGCTCTCGCGACTAACCCACTTGTGCCAAAACTAAAATTACTTCATGAATATCATCCATTGCACGCCCCAGGAACGCTCACACACTTTCCATATATTTTGCTTACACTACATTACATGTTTATCGTGATACATTACTGCGAACCCCTAAGCTACCTTCGTACGCCTTTTCCCTAGATAGTCTATTTTACTCCACATATCATTATCCCACCGACATCAAGTTTTCCCTGAACACAACATGGCCCGTTTGATATAGAGCCGGCTAAGAAGAATTTGCGAATACCCCTTTCTGAACGAGGCATTGATCTATATACAGATGGTTCAAAAACCCTGCAAGGAGTTGGAGCTGCTTTCTTTGTATCCATTACTCATGTAACTGTTCAGTACCGCCTACCGAATAATTTTCAATTTATTCCGCCGAATTATTTGCAATTAGACTAGCCCTTCTCTATATTAAACAGCATGTCTTCACCAAACTGACTATTTATGCTAACGCTTTAAGTGTGCTACAGTCGTTATCTTTCTTTACCTTATCCCTTAGTTGGTATTTATATAATGTTAAGCATTCACTCTACACACTCGAACAATCCGAGGTTTATCTCACATTGGTATGGGTGCCGGGGCATGCTGGTATATTTGGCAATGAACGAACTGATTATGCTGCCACGCATGCTGCTAGACTTACGACACCCATCCATACTGTAGCCGTCCCGCCATGTGATTATTATCCTCTTATAAAGGATAACGCGTATCATTCTTGGCAAGAAGATTGGTGTAAGAAATGCCGGGAACGAAGGACGTTTTTATTATCACATTGAATTCCACATTCCGCTCAAACCTTGGTACATGAAAGGTTCTTTATTCTCGTCGCCACATAACAAACATTATTCGTTTGCGTTTTAATCATGCTCTTACAGCTCAATACAAATATCGATTCCACATTACCTACCTGCCTCACTGCATATGTGGCGATCCAGATGGTGATATTAATCATTTAGTCTTTCAATGTCCTGTATATTCTTCTCCGCGCAGAATATTTTTATCACGCCTTGAAGGCTTTAAATACCTTTTTCCGACCAATGTTTCCTGTTGACTGCATAATCTCAATCCTGCTATCATTGATTCAATAAATCAGTTCATTGATGACTCTCAACTGGTTCTGTAAACGTTAATATCTCACTAACCTTTCTGACGGTCATACGTTCCTGCTTCCATTAGTGTTTCGTTTTTCTGTGCTAATTTTTTAATTTTGACTCACACTTAGTGGTGTACATTTGCAACCAAGATTTACTGCGTAAGTGTCGTTAGTGCTTATCAACTTTAGTGTGAGTGGTCCCATAAAACACGATTTGTGATTGGGTGAGATATTAGAGCCCATAACCATCCCGAGAAGAAGAATAATAATAAGAAGAAGAGGAAGGCGAAAAAAATGAAAATAAGAAGAAGATTGGAGTAGATCAAACTCGAATGTTTGATTACCGTTTACAAACACACATGGACATGTCTACAAAATTACTAATGTTATCTATGTATTTGGATAATAAATCAGTACTGTAAGTTTCCAGAAACATCCACATGTATCAGAATGATAGTGGATTATACCAATATACGAATATTACAGAGCTTTCTACAGTTTTCGACCACACAGGTTTTGAGGTCAGACTTATTCACAATACGTATTTAAGGTTATAGAAATGTAGAATATACAATGTACGAATGTACAATACCACGCCAGTCGTTTAGTGCATCGATATGGAGGTACGAGTCTTATTATCATGGTAGTTTGGTAGCACGTTGTTGTAATTTCAACATTATTTGAAGTGTTCATTCGTATTTAAAAGTGATAACTGTATGAAAACACACCAGTAAAAGATGTATTTTCAGCAGTAGTATGTGTTAAATACTATAGCATTGTAATTTGAGCAGCCTGTTGTTAGGAAGTATTGCTAGGTTAGGTGAATACACTGAGCTATTATGAATTGTCTAAAGTACTCTAAAGTTTATTATTTAATTATTATTATTATTATTATTATTATTATTATTATTATTATTATTATTATTATTATTATTATTATTATTATTATGTGTTAGTGTAGTGTATGCTCCTTTTTGCAAAATGGGACGAACGTGTAGTGTGCCTGGATGTACATCCAATTATCGTTCAAATAAGGAGGTTGCTATTTCAACATTTGCGTTTCCTAGCCATAAGGAGAAGCGAACTAAATGGATTCATGCTATAGACCGAGCTAATTTTGAACCCAGTAAATATGCCTGTGGCTGTATTAAACATTTTCCCGGAAATCACATAATTCGAGTTGATACTGCAAAACGACTAGATGGTTCCGTTTTAACTGTGCTTAGGGTAAAGCCAAAATTAACTGACGATGCTGTGCCAACTATATTTCCTGGGCAGCCGTCATATATGTCTCAACCAATACCTGCCAAACAAAAATCGCCAGAAGAAAGAAGAGAGGATATTTTAAAGGATGACGAACTAACCTTCAAGATATGTTGTGAAGGAGACAAGATATCAAATTATGAGGACGTTTTGGGTAAATTATCAGCCCTAAAATGTACTTGAATTTTCTACCAAAATTGATGTCGATAAAGTTTTCTTTTACAAGATTCAAACCCGGGACATTCCGACTGAAGAGGTGTCTATTACAGTTTTCAAGGACTTAAGTGTGCAAGTATGCTTAAATGGTTGTAAGATACCTTCTAAAATATAGCTGAATTTTAGGAGATAGTCTCCTGTGTACCACATGTTTAGCACTTGAGTGTTTACTGAGTCATTTGAATGCTTTTAGTAACTCGTCTACATCAGTGGATACAGTTAACAAGTTAAATCATATGTGCTTAACTCTAGATGACTATATTGATGAGTTATTGAATTTATATAGTGATAACACATTGCCACTTGTTCATAAACTCCAGTTTTTAAGAGAACAACTTGAGTTCAGTGTGTCTAAAGAAAGGAAGTACTCATCAGGGACATTTTTGTAGGCATCTTCAATATTTTTCATTTACTGGTGCATACATTCAATTGAGAAATTCAGGTGTTTTGACCTTACCTCACCCTTCTTACTTAAGAAGATTAGGTGCTGATATGAAGAGTGAAATAGGGTTGAAAGACTCTCAAGAAAATTATCTTAACAAAAAAGCAAAATGTTTAAAACCACATGAAAAAAACTGTCAATGTTCTTTTTGATGAAATTCACATAATGCAGAGACTGACATACGGGAGGGGGGGGGGGGTGTTTAGAAGGTTTTTTCAGAAAACGATGACATTGCTACTAAAATTCAAGCATTCATGTTAACTTCTTTATTTTCTGCAAATGTGGACTTAATTGTATTATATCCTGTAAAAATTTTACAGGCAGAAAAATTAAGGAAATTAACATTCCAGGCACTAAAAGTATCAGGTGAATGTGTATTTGTTGTTTTGTCACTGATATGTGATAATAACAGAATGAACCGTAGCACATTTAAGCTGCTTTGTGATGGTACCATTACACCATGTATTGAAAATCCTTGTAATCCAACGGAAAAAAAATTTCTACTATTTGATACAGTCCACCTATTGAACAGTGATAGAAATAATGGGCTAAACGGCTAAACCAGGGTAATGAAGAACAGAGATTCATTTTTCCATACATTGAAGACACAAGTATAGCTCTAAGTGCTAATTTGGAGGATTTAAAAGTTCTTAATTTTTCAGAAGAAAGAACTTTAGTGAAGTCCGCACCACCTTTGTCAAAGAAGGTCTTGTATCCCTCAAATATTGAAAGCCGGAATGTCTCACTGGTTGTCCGTCTTTTCGATGAGAAGAACAGCGTGGCTTTGCAGACATTTATTAAGGATCATTGCATTGTGGGTACAGCAGAATTCATTTTGACTGTCCTCACATAGTGGAAAATTGTCAATGTAGGAACCCCAAAAACAGGGAAACAACTTAGAGATCCATTATGGTAGCCAATTCGAAGTGCTGAAGATGAAAGTGTGTTATTTCTTAAGAAGTTTGTAGAATTTCTGGTGTTATGGCAAAGCTTGAGTGTACAGACATCTTCTAAGCTTACAGGGAAATTAACACAGGACAGTCCGGCTCCATAGCTAAATGGTTAGCGTGCTGGCCTTTGGTCACAGGGGTCCCAGGTTCGATTCCCGGCAGGGTCGGGAATTTTAACCATCATTGGTTAATTTCACTGGCACTGGGTGTATGTGTCGTCTTCATCATCATTTCATCCTCATCACGACGCGCAGGTCACCTACGGGTGTCAAATCGAAAGACCTGCACCTGTCCTCGGACACTCCCGGCACTAAAAGCCATACGCCATTTCATTTCAACCCAGGACACATTTTCTCATTAATGCATACAACAGAAACTCTCATTATATTGACTGAACATGTATTTGGAACATTTCAAGACTAAAAATATTTGCTGTTAAGGGAATTTCAGATTGGCCCACTTGAAGCCAGATTTGGTCAATATAGGCAAATATGTGGCTCCTGTTAACATGTCTCTGTTTCTTAAGTGCTTGATTCAGAAAAAACTTCGAATTATAAGTGTTTTAAAGTCGAAGTCCTCATCATACGGAGAATTCTCATTGAAGTCTCTTCCTTAAAAGATCTAAATGAATCTGTGAAGATGTAAAATTGGCTATCACTAAATAAAGGGACTTAGAAATTGATTTCAATACTGCATCAGTATTGTTTTACATAGCAGGGTACATTTCACACAGTTTAGTAAGAAATGTCAAACGGTGTGCTGATTTTAAAACACTTATTACTTTGGACAAAGAATTGTCAACAGCAGAACTGAATGATGAAGCAAATTCATACTTGCTAAAGCTGTGCAGAGGGGGGTTGAAACAGCCTACAGATTTTGTTTTTCAAATTGCTGTGGAGGGCTACAATTTATTTCAGATCTTGATATCTGATTTTTAAGATGCCTTTCTCAACACCGGAAGTCACAGGGAAGTTTTACAAACCTTTTGAAAATGAAAGCTGAAGAAACAAGCAATTATCGTGATGAGTGTATAGAGTTCATTAGTATTGTATCCAAGATCTGCCGCATTTTGGGAAAAAATTTTGGTAACAATTACTCAAAAATAATTAACAACAACACTGTGTGCACTGACAAGCATAAAATAATGACATTTTAGAGACAACAGTTTACTTAGTGAGCATCAAATGATTTGTTGTGGAGGGCTACTTATTAACTCATGCCTTCATATCTGATTCAAATAGGTGCGATATTTTTAAACAGTGGAAATGGTAGGGATGTTTTTTTCAATATTTTGATAGTGGAAGTTGAAAAACCTGGCAATTTCTGTGACAAGTGTGAGTGTGAGCTGCGGATCCATCATATCATGGCAAATATTTTTTGTAACTGTCATTCATAAATAATTAATTAACAACACGATGTGCTCAAATAAGTGTAATATAATGGCATTTTAGAGACAGCAGCAGTTTGCCGAGTGACCATCATACTACCGGTACTTTTCAAATTGTGGAAAGTTACACATTAACTCAGACCTTGATATCTGATGCAGTAGTAATTATAAGGATGTTGCATTCATTGTTTTGATAAGGAAAGTTGAAAAACCTGTGATAAGTGTGGGTGTGTGCTGCTGAGTTAATGAGTGTTGTGACCAAGATCTGTCATATTTTGGAAAATACGTTTTTTAACAGTTATTCATGTGCTCAGACAAGCACAAAAGAATGACATTGTTTCGAGAGAAAACCATTCGCCTAGTCATCATCATCATCGTACAGTCCAGGTGAGTAGCCTTCAGTCGAACATTTTACAATATGTAATATACTACCTTTAGTGTATATATTTGTGTATTCGTATGTATTCTTTTGATAGTGTTTCTTCGATGTTATGTGTCTGTAGGCTCATTATTGCATTTTATTTGTAACATTATGTTAAAAAAGTATCGTATCAGCAATATAGGAATTACACGCGACGACGGGACTGAGCACTATACGCGTGACGTCACAACTGTTAGTAGCAGGCCTCTATAAATATCAAGATGGCCGTGACAATACATATTTGCAGGGTATAGTCGTACTTGGCATTTAATAAAAGATAATTAAAATGTATTAAACATAATAACTGAAGGTTTTACAAGAGTTACAAGGCTTACAATACGACAACGTCAAGGTCAAGCACACGCCAGCCGAGCTGGGTGCAGGGAGTCTTTACTCCCGTACGGTCTCGGCTGGCACACGCTGACTCGAGCGGAGAAATTAGAAGGAGATGCGTAAGGGGTGCACAGTATTACTGTACTTCCGTCATTGTGAACAATGGGTGCTACCACTAAATGACAGCTGTCCTTCACCAATAGTTATTAATAAGGCACCGTCAGTGTTTAATTTACATGAAATAATAACAAACACATTATTGATATATACAATGACGATAGGGTAGCTAAATACTACACACATTAACCAAATGTTAAACGTAGAATCAAATTCTGACATGCTCAAGGTACATTACATTAAAAAATGAAGTGTATTCTCGTTGGAAAAAACAAAGGTGTGATGCAATAACTTAAAACATTCCGGTGAGCACTTGTCTACATCCTGGGCATTGTGGTTTCTCTTCCTGTAAAAAAAAAGTTACCTAAAAGCGTCCCATTTATGTGCACTGATTTCCTGAGTCCTAGTAACGTTTGCTGGCAATAAATCGGCCAGTGTTAGACTTGATAGTGCTGGTAGGCACTATTTTCATTACTGCATTGAGATGTATGTTAGACGAGATCGGAATCGAGATTCGGTGATCTTCATCCTGGAAAAGAACTTTTCACTTGTGCAAGTACTTCCAAAGATTGACAGGATTTCTGCCGCAAACTTTCGGAGTTGTGGGAAGCAATATGGGACAAGGGTTCGATAAAAGTCAATAATTTCCATTTCTTTGAAGGCCTACTCTTGCTTCAGCCGCGCGTCACATAATAACTCTATAAGTTCCAGTTGCAAATTCTGGGGTGCGTCTTCTGGTTGAACACTAGACTGTACCATGAGGGAAAGAGCTGCAACTTTCCTTTCACAACATGAAGACCCTGAAACCTCCTACACTGTACTGATGTGCATGATACTGCTCATAATGACGTCTAATAGTCAACTTTTTGCTGACGAAATGCCGTTTACACAGTAAGCACTGAGCTTCTCTTTCATGTTCGCGAATTAGAAAGCAGCGTGACCACTCTGGGTCAAATCTATAATAACTTTTAGTCTTACCACTCTCGTCTTGCATCATCCTTTTGTTTCACATGGTGCGAAGTGATCTGGTTTACTCACCCCCTCCTGTGAACGAACGTACTATCAGTTCAACTCCCATCCGTCCCGTCTAGAGAGAAGTTCTGCCCGCGCGTGTGCGAGGTCATTTCCAGGCCGTGCGATGTCTCAATGAGGGCACTGTTGGTCATGCCTGATATAATCTGACACGTAGGACCTGTCTGTCTTACTCTGCAGCCTGGATTACCTCACTTCATACTTTATTAAGCGTGGGTTTCTTAGTCATATATATTATGTTCACAGTCACACTCTTGAATCAGCTCACACCGAATTCCATCAATCGTTTCTTGATCAGCCATTGAAGATGTGAAGTTTACGCAACATCAAACGGGTAACACTACAGCATTTAGTTGTAAATTTTATGGATAATGCGATTTTGTCGTTCTTACCAGTAATATTGTGATGGACTTACAGATTCATTTTGTGTGACAACGCAGTACTTCAGTTTCTTGTGGGTGAGCTTACCATGTATTAATTACGTTAAATAAGTAAAAATGGCGTAACTTCTAATTCTAAATGGAAAGCATGTCCTTCGACAATGAAAAAGAACTTTGTGGTAAAACACCCAGAAGGAAACAAAAGCAAGTCATGGGAGAGTATAAGAAATTGTTGCGTCCTGATCCAACATGTGAGGATATGACAGTGTGTAAGGTTTGTAACGTGACATTTGTCTCGGAATTAAGTAATATAAAATACACAACAGTGAAAAGCACATACAAGCATGAAGGCTGTATCCGTTAGCCGCTAAAGCAATTTTAACGCTCATTTTCAACAAAGAGACTATCGTAACGAGTGTTCAGAAATTATCACACAGTGCAGAAATAAAACCCTAGGTTTTTCCGCGGAACTCATTATACCGTTTAGGGCCATGGACCATTTACAGGACGTACTAAAACAAACATTTCCTGATTCGAAAATCGCAGAAACCACGCAAATGAAACGGCGTCCTTCAGCCTGATTAAATAACCGTTTGAGAAAATAGCTGCAAGTCAAATATAGACTCCGTCTCGTAAGACCCTACCCCAAGAAAGGTTGTTCAGCTCTTGCTATCAACTACCGTAATACAATATAATGGAATGATTATGAGAGACCTATATGAAAGCGAAACCCTATAAATATATACATACGTATAAATTATATGGCGAGAATATGCACAAATCAGAGTCATCTACAGTTAAAGCCGGAAAGTACGCTTGGCAACTCTGTATATATTTGTCAAGCGGAGGCCGAGAGAAAACGGGGCGTGTCCGATTTTGAATGACTTCACCCATATTCACTACATTTAGGAAACTAATTTACCAATAAACGATGGGTACGACCGCTGTAAAATTAAACATTATTATTTAATAATAATAATAATAATAATAATAATAATAATAATAATAATAATAATAATAATAATAATAATGGTGCATGGCATCTGTATAGGCTTGGTGGTGACCTAATGAGAATAAAATGAATGGCAAAGACGTTATAAACACCCAGTTCCCAAGCCAGGTGACTTAACCTTAGGCTACCATCTCCACTGATCAGGGGTTGAGCATTCGCAGTAGCAGAGGCCAGGGCAGTAGCGTGTGAAGCAGCCTTGACAACACAGCAGGCTTCTCCATTGGCTATTGGCTGCAGCTCAAAACATTGAAGGCTTGACGTTCACTAAACCGACCAGAGACGGCACTTGAGGAACAGGTGGGGTGATTCTCATTCTCACGCTACAGATATTACGTCACCCACAAGTATAGAATGTGCAGGGATACGAAGTAATTTGGCGGAACTATTTTTTGTTTAAAGTCCATTTTTAGAAGAATTGACGACGAAACCGCCGTGGTAAACGCCAGGAAATCGTAAGTGAAACAATTTTGTTATTAGTGGTAAAGACTTAAGACCGCTAAATAGCTCCAGAAGTAAAATTGTCTAAAGACGCGCCTGTTTGTTTAAACTCTGTTACATCGATCAAAATATAGTGCCCAGCTCATGCGTTAACTTAACGACTAAAATTTGTTGAGAGATATCCTTAATGCTTATCATCAACACCGCTACTAACTAAGCAACTATGTGTTATAATCACCCATAATTAACATTTTCTGTGAGGTGAAAACAGTGTCAGTAAACGTTTGGCGGTAAATGCAGATGGTATGGTGGTGGGAGAACATTTTATAAAAGCATGCTGCGCCATTTGATATTCCCGCATTGTTTCCAGTGAATCTGAGGGGGCCGCACGTCGTTCAGACTAACAATGTAAAGTTGTCAAGGGAAGGTAGTTTTGGCCAAACGTCATCTCCATGTGGAGATAGATTAGCAGTCAAATTAACGGTATTCCGCAATGTGGAACCGTCATGTAACTGTTCGTCCAGGCAATAGAGGGCCATTATAATGACTAAATCCTTCAGTTGAATTATAAAATATCATTGTTTTACTTTACTGCGTGTGCAGATCGGTGGTTTGACGAACGTGTTCGGTTTGCGAGGAAGCGAACGTGTGAAGAGCATTTTTATGTCGTTATTTTCAGGTGAATGGTATCAAATAAAATGAAAGGAAGATCATGTTTTGTAAAGCCACTATCTGTTGAGATGGCTAGATAAAGATTAAGAGAGGTTGGTGGGCCTGTCATGATGCGAGGGCACGTACGACTTCAGGTATGTAAACTACACTCTTGAAACTGCATTTGTTTATTTCATTATGTCACAATTTTATTTGTGTATCTGTGACGCATTTTGATCACCCTTTTATTTCGTGAAAATGTCAGAGGAAAACGACGAAAGGTCATTTTATGTTTCTTGGATAGTCGGGAGAGCCGCAAAACTGGCGTGTGAAATGTTGTACTGTAGTAGATTTGATGACTGTAAAACGAATATAATGTCTAGAGCGAAGTATCATTTCCTTACGTTTATTTCCTATATTTGACGCTTGCCAAAGTTAAGATATTAATTTAACACGAATTTCTGTTCAGTGTAAAGATGAAATTGCTATAACTGTAATCCGTGGTTTACCATTCAGAGCGAGTGCGTGGTAATGATGGAATGTCAGCTGTTGCGGAAGGCATACTGTCCTGTGTTCGGCGCCGTAAATTTTTCAAGGGAAGGTACGAGGCGAAATTGGTGTATGATTTGTGAAAGGGAAGTGCTATTCCAATGGTCTGCTAAGATCTGTGTAGAATTGATTAGAGGAAAATGACGGTAACATATTTGTAAGTCAAGTTGTGAGTTTCGGTTTTGGAAATATTGTGTTGTCAAATTCAGATATGCGAGGAGAGATGGTTAGTTCGTCACATATTGTTTGTGTAACAACTAAGTTGTGTATCACGTAAGAGAGATATTCCATATTATTGTCGTGTAGAGAATTTGTGGTAGAAGTTGGTTCAAGTCTTGCAGAGATAGGAAGGAATGTGGATCTGTTTGTTTATATCCTGTAGTGTTGAAGAGACTTCAATCAATCAATCAATCAATCAATCAATCAATCAATCAATCAATCAATCAATCAATCAATCAATCAATCAATCAATCAATCAATCAATCAATCAATCAATCAATCAATCAATCAATCAATCAATCAATCAATCAATCAATCAATCAATCAATCAATCAATCAATCAATCAATCAATCAATCAATCAATCAATCAATCAATCAATCAATCAATCAATCAATCAATCAATCAATCAATCAATCAATCAATCAATCAATCAATCAATCAATCAATCAATCAATCAATCAATCAATCAATCAATCAATCAATCGTTACTGATCTGCATTAAGGGTCAGTCGCCCAGGTGAAAGCCTTTTATCAAATGATTGCAAGAAATTGGACATCTCCCTTGGTAAGTTATTCCAATCCCTAACTCCCTTCCTACAAACGAATATTTGCCCCAATTTCTCCTCTTGTATTCCAAATTTATCTTCATATTGTGATCTATCCTACTTTTAAAGACACCACTCACACTTTTTCGTCTACTGTTGTCATTCCACACCATTTCTCCACTGGTAGCTCGGAACATATCACTTAGTCGAACAGCTCGTATTCTTTCTTCCAAGTCTTAACAGCCCAAAATTTGCAACAATTTTTATAACGCTACACTTTTGTCGGAAATCACCCAGAACAAATCGAGCTGCTTTTCTTTGGATTTTTCCAATTCTTGAATCAAGTAATCCTGGTGAGGGTCCCATACACTGTGACCATACTCTAGTTATGGGTCTTACCAGAGACTTATATGCCCTCTCCTTTACATTCTTACTACAACCCCGAATTACTCTCATAACCATGTGCAGAGATCTGGACCCTCTATTTACAACCATATTTATGTGATTACCACAATGAAGATGTTTCCTTATATTAAGATCTAGGTACTTACAATGATCCCCAAAGCGAACTTTCACACCATCAACGCAGTAATTAAATCTGAGAGGACTTTTTCTATTTGTGAAGCTCACAACCTGGCATTTAGCCCTGTTTATCATCATACCATTGCATACTGTACATCTCACAAAATTATTGAGGTCATTTCGCAGTTGCTCACAATCTTGTAACTTATTTATTACTCTGTACAGAATAACATTATATGCAAAGTGCCTTATCTCTAATTCCATTTCTTCACACATATAATTGATATATATAAGGAAACATAAAGGTCCAATAATACTGCCTTGAGGAATTCCCCTCTTAATTATTACAGGGTCAGATAAAGCTTCACCTACTCTAATTCCCTGAGTTCTATTTTGTAGGAACATAGCCACCCATTCAATCACTCTTTTTTCAAGTCCAATTGCACTCATTTTTGCCAGTAGTCTCCCATGTTCTGCCCTATCAAATGCCTTAGATAGGTCAATCGCGATACAGTCCAATTGACCTTCTGAATCCAGATTATCTGCTATATCTTGCTGGAATTCTACAAGTTGAGCCTCAGTGGAATAACTTTTCCTGAACCCAAATTGCCTTCAGTCAAACCAGTTATTAATTTCTGGACATTATCCTTGTAACCAACAATCTTTATATACTGCTGACTGAATACTTCTGCCTTTTGAAGATCCTTCCATACACACTCCCCTTGTTCATTAATGATTCCTGGAATATCCTTCTTGGAACCTGTTTCTGCCTTAAAGTACCTTTACATACTCTTCCATTTTTCACTAACATTTGGATGACCATCAGTTATGCTTGCCATCATGTTATCCTTAGCTGACTTCTTTGCTAGATTCAACTTCCTAGCATGTTCCTTCAATTTCTCCTTACTTCCACAGCCATTTCTAACTGTATTTCTTTCCAACCTGCACGTCCTTTTTAGTCTCTTTACTTCTCTGTTATAATATGGTGGATCTTTACCATTCTTTAACGTCTTTGAAAGTATAAACCTAATTTCATATTCCTCAACATTTGCTTTAAACCCATCCCAGGGTCTATTTACATTTTTATTTACCGTTTTCCACCGATCCTATTTACTTTTTCAAAACTCCCTCATGCCTGTTTTATCAGCCATATGGTACTGCCTAATAGTCCTAATTTTAATATTTTCCTTTCTTTCTCATTTATTTTTAACTACCACAAAAACAGCTTTGTGATCAATAATACCATCTATTATTTTGGTTTCTCTATAGAGCTCATCTGGTTTTACCAGCACCACATCCAGAATATTCTTCCCTCTAGTTGGTTCCATCACTTTTTGAACCAGATGCGCTTGCCATATTAACTTATTTGCCATTCGTTGCTCATGATTCCTGTCGTTCGTATTACCTTCCCAATTGACATTTGGTAAATTGAGATCACCCGCTACAATAACGTTCCTTTCCTTATCGTTTCCCACATAGCTGATTATGTTATTAAATAATTCTGAATCTCAGTCTTTCCCGCTCTGTACACTCCAAAGACATGAAGTTTCCTATTATCTTTAGAGATGAGTTTTACACCTATAATTTCATGTTTGTCATCCTTATCTTTTTCGCAGCTTACAAATTCTTCTTCCACCAGAATGAATACTCTCCTTCCTACCATTCCTACCCTATCTCTACGATACACACTCCAGCTCCCTGAGAAAATTTCTGCATCCATTATATCATTTCCCAGCCATGATTCAACTTCTATTACAATATCTGGTAAGTATATATATATATCTATTAAATTACTTAATTTTATTGTTTTCTTTACAATACTTCTACAGTTCAACAATAACATTTTATGTCATTCCTACTTGACTTCTAGATCCCTGTTCCCTTATCACCACTCCCTAGGCCACCCCGTTTCCCTGAATAAAACTCCATCCATCCCTTCTAAACAAATTTCCTAACTTATATGTACCACTGCGGTTTAAGTGAAGGCAATCTGAGCGCAGAGAAGTCACTACATTTTCAGTTCGTTATCAGAAATAGTTACTCCAGACAAAGTCTTCTTTCAGATCTATCTCCTACCCACCCATTAGGATCTAGAAATTTCACCTCCAGTTTCTCACATACCCACTCCATAGTCTCATTTAAATCCCCATTCACCTTCCAGTCGGTATCCCTCCTACACTGTATTCCACTGATAACAATATCCGCTTCCTTAAACTCCACCCGTGCTGCATTTACCAGGTCCCACACGTTCCCAACTATGTTGGTACTTATACTTGCTTGTCTTACGATGTTAGTACCAACGTGAAACACTACCATCTTCTCCTTTCCCTCCTCTTCTACTTTGTACCTGGATTTTCATTGCTGGGAACCCGAGGATTTATTTTGTGTAATTAAATGGTATTGGAATAGGGTCATTCCATTGCTAGGATCCCACGCAAAACCGTATGATCGTGATGGATAAGAATATTTCAAGTGATGTTTTAGATTAAATATTTTCGCATATTCTGTGTTGGTCAAGAATTGTATTTCACGCGAGTTGACAGCGAGGCGAGGTTTACATTTGATACAGTTCAAGATATCGTGTGTGTTTTGTAGAGATAGCGATGAGGGGTCGTCTTTCCAGGTGATAAAGCCACCTGTGTTTGTCAGCAGGCGAGCCAGTTCATGGTCAGAAAGAAAATGTAACTGAGATTTGTCATTTATAACAAATGTTTGGAATTAGATTTCATTACTTAAGAAGAAATTCGTTGAGTAGAGAACGTGAGATTCATTATCGGTGCCACGGAAATTACATGATTGTTGTGTTATGTTGTGAACAACCATTTTCAGGGGTGTCAAAATTATGAGAATCCGTAGTGGCGTGGCTTTGTGTTTTTGAGGGTTATCCAAAGTTTTGCGATTATTTTATTTGAATGTCACGATAGCTCATCAATCAATGAAGTTCGTGACGAATGATTGTGTTGTTGGTTTCCAAGGCACAAATATAGGTTCATGTGGTATGAGATCTTGCTTGTGGAGCACATGAAGTGCAGAAGTCCATCCACCCTAGAGTTGAGTGAGGTGCATTACGACTCTTGGGTTTCATTGGCCTGAATTCATATCGAAGGAAGTGCCGGAATTAGTGCAAGGGATAACCGTAGGGTTATAGGCGATTGACATGGGTTAGTTTTATTGGCTGTGAAATTTCAGCTTACTAACGTAACGATGAAGGGGGACATGTCCGATGGCAAGGGACTTTACTGCCACAAGTGTTGTGAGCGTTTCTTGTTGTTGTTACTTTTATTTGTTGAGCATCAGATGTGCTGGGGATTTATTAATGTGGAAACCTTGGTCATCATTTACTTTAACATAAATGTGTTCAGCCTTCAGCTTAGAAGTTTGGTTGGTCATGGGGTCATCAACCTCAGTAACTTAGTTTAGGTCCATCTGCCATTATAGCATCATTTTTCTTACGGTCATCATCCACAATGACTTTAACGTAAATCACAAAGTTAGATGTCGGTCCATGACATAGTCGCAGGTCACATCGATTCAATTAAGGGCCCATGCCGTACAACCACTGTGGCACATACCGATTGGACTGCCTTAATTATACCAAGAGTCCAAAGCTCGTGTTACGGGGGCTGGATCATCATGAATGATTATGGTGGTACATGGAGTCTCACATGGAAATGGATCTTAGGGATCTCCAGACTTTCTTTATTTCATTCTTAAATTAAGACGGTGGGTTCTAGTAAGAATGCCCCTCAGGCAGTTGAGTTAAGTTCTCCAAAGCCAACATCTCTCATCATCATTTTTATTTTTTTAAATGGACATACTTTAGTTCGTTGATTAGAGATTGTGAAAGGTCACAAGTGGTCAGATTTCGTCTGAATCGTAAATAAAACATCCATTTCTTTTAACTTGAGTCCTCTCATTGTAGTCAATAGTTTAAATTACTGAAACTCATCTCTTACCTAAGCAAGTGACGACGAACCTATAGACGTCCCAAGAGAAAGATCTCATGCCGATTTGCTGATAGGTAATGAAGGTAGGTATCCTTCGTAGGGCTTTAATGGGTTCAGTAAATAGGAATTACCTATTCTACGAAGCCTCAGTTCTCACTCAATCTGAATCACTTAGTACCTGTCATACTGATTAACATTCTGCGACTGCTTACAGTCAGCATTTCTAGTCTGGAATGGGCCGACCTTTAAATCAAGGCTCGTTAATTCTTGTTCCGTGTATAGTTACATTTTGATATGCATTTTAGTGAAATCCGTAACTTGGAAGAATTCCTATATGTTATTATCTTCATGAAAACGAACCCATGGTAGTTTATATGATATCAGGGCTGATATTCTAGCTATGAATATTGTCATAACAGGAAGTGATAAGGTTAGTCAACACATCATTCTAATAATTGATGCACGCATGAGGCAGGATTGGTACTAAACTGACCTGATGACCCACGCTACTGCAGGTGACCACGAGGAATCCAGAACCACGCGAAGAACCCAGATGGGAGAAGCTACAAATGGCGAGCCTTTGAGTAAATTGATGCAAGTCTCCGCGTGATGTAATTTCTAAGTAATGTTTCATTTTCAGCCTTTAGTTAAAGTTAAATTTCAGTTCTTGGTACAACGTCATTCCATTTTTAATTTCAATAAACCGTTGTTTTTGGTTCTTCTTTTAATTCAATCAGATCATGTTAATTCTCCTTGTTTCCTCTCAAGAAAGTACTTAATGATTAGTGTCCCCCGTCACCCCAACCCTGGGAAATTCAAGACTCTTTCTATTTATAAATTTTGTCTATAAGCCTTCTGCTCTGGATTGGCGCCCGTTCCCTCTAGAAAGACGAGTTGATGCAAAATCAGACTGGGAACTACGGATAATGCATTAATTCAAATTTATTTCTTTAACCGTCACAATTAGCGTCCGAGTGAGTGGCGAGTCTTCTGGGCACGCAATACAGTACCAATATGAACCCAACATGTAACGGAAGGTAGTACTTGCGAGATTCCTGAAGCATCTTTGCCGAATTCCACTCTACGTATCCTGGATTGCCAGCATGATATCCAGGGTATGTAATAATATAAATAATTTATAACTTCATTAAATTCCTTTTTGTTTAGCTCAAAAATTTAGGTGAAGTACTTCACTTGTTTCAGTTCCTACGCAGACTACCATACCAGTTATCTTCCCTAGCGTACGTAGGAGGTTTCGTGGGGAAGAATATCGTGGTTCAGGTATCCTGTGTTACTTGCAAAGGCACGCTGATCACTACAAACTGCCATTCTGTCCTCGAGGATCTACGAGTAATTTTTAAGTGCGACAGTAACTTCACATTACATAACCCAACCTGTGGGTTTATTACATCACTTATGTGTGTAATACAGAAGTTCATAGAAAGTGCTGTTTCTGAGGTACCAAAGACATATAAGAGAAAGTACTTGGAGAAATAGTTACTACCTGCGTTGAAAGTTAGAAACTTCCTCGTACCGATACGCACTGAAAGTGAAATGCACTCCGCTTCACTTAGCGGACTGATCTGTAAGAACTTCATTCCAGTTATTTTGAGACGTATAGCTTCAGCAACAACGGAAGTGTTCTAGAAACTGATATAGTAAAATTAGAAACCCTTAAGCCGCAAATTTCTGCGTGTGTGAAGTTGCTGCTTCGAGTCAAGACATGCTGAAGCAAATTTTCAGGGGTCAGCTATCAGCGCCAAACAGAGAAATCTGCTACTACTACCTATAAGAAGCAAACTAGCACTTTTCTGGGGCTTAAAGGACATCATAGTGGGCTATTCCATGGGAAACCTTAGCGTCCAAGCCTCCATCTTTCTCCAATGCTGATTCTAGGTATTTGAATCTCCTTGCTGTTTGTAACGTTTGCACCGCTTGGAGACTTAAGTAGACGTCATTTTGCGGGTCCTTGGTAACCGTGTATTTGGCCTTTACTCTATATATTTTTATCCCTATCTTTTCAAGTGCTTTCTGCCATCCTTTCAGCCTTAGCTCAAATGCGTCTCGGTCGGTATCACACAAGGGAATGTTATTGGCGTACATCATACTCCTTGGTTCTTCGGACTTGACGTCGTTCACAGTCGGTTACATACATAACCAGACTGAACAAATACGGGCTAAGTGCTGACACTTTATGCTAACCAACATCCAATGAAAATCCTTCTGTTTATACCAAAGCTGCTTCTGACCTCTGTTACAACTGCCATATAAATTTCCGTAACCAGCCATGTGTACTTCTTTCCGACTCACTTTTCTCTCATACATCTGCGGAATTCTTGTCTGAGTACTTTGTCATATGCCTTCTCCAGGTTGATAAACGCTATGTGCAGTTCCAAAAGCGCCCCATTAGCTTCCATAGTCTCTCGTTCAGGCATGGAACCAAACAGTTCGTCCCCTATCTTCGTTTTCCATCTTGGCCTTCCTTCGATAATCCTTTCCAAGATCTTCATGTTAGGCGACATTTAATTGATGCCCCTGTAGTTACTACAATAGTGAATGTCCTCTTTAACTTTGAAGATCGGTGCCAGTATACTTTTCCTCCATTCTTATGGTATTATTTCCTGTGACCATATTTTATACATTAGATCCTATACTATATCAGTTACATCCTCTCGTAAGCACTTCCACACTGCTACAGGAATCTCGTCCGGTCTGACAGCCTCACCATTTTAAATTTTTCTTACTACCTATTCTCCCTTTCTACTTACTCCAATGGTTATTGCCTCATTTGGTTCACCATCTTCCTGGATCACTCCTACGTTTTCTTGATTTGAAAGCTGTTTAACGACTCTCTTCATTGAGAGATCAGTTATTACCTTATCATCAACGTCTTTCATCTGTTTGATTAACGTCAAATCATTACTCCTATTTTCCCCAGCCTTTTTAATTGTCATCAGTTTTATTTCTTCATTTTCCTTTGTTTCTTTATATGCCTCATTTACAACCTTGGCCTTTGCTTTTGCCACAGACCTTTCACCCAATTTACTTGTACTCTTATAAGTATTCCTGATCTCCAGGATCCGTTCCTGTCCATTCTTTTCTTAACATCTCTGTCCGTTTTTATTTGTTTTCGATCACCATTGTCCCAGCACCCTGTTTCTCTTTCTTCTGGTGCTCCTTACCTTAAGTTCTTCCTATTAGCGCTTCACTCTTAATATGTATGTTGAGTATTCATCCCGAAAGCTGTTTTAATCCTCAACAGCTCCACCATCAGCTGTTGAAGGTGGCCTAGGCGTTAGTGAGGAAGAATAATAGAGAAATGAGGTGATTGCTTTCTTCACCAATCCAGAAGTTGCTATTGCATATCAGACTGCCAAGCCCACTGAATTGCAGGCACCAACTGATCCTATGAACACCATTCGTAACAGGGATTTGTTGTATAAGGAATGGTGTCAGTACTATCGCTAATACTTATACCTGAGTCACTTTCATACATCGTAAAAGCCATTGATGAAACTTAGAAAGGTCAGTGCAAGTAACAAATCGATCTATCTCATACCAAAAACATAGTAACCTGTCAACACTACATCTTGCCAGCAAGGGCACAATTGTTCATATCATTTAGCTATTTTCCTCCCAACGTTCTTCAACACTATCGGGTAATTTTATCTCAGCATATTCTCCGTCTTCTTCTTCCTTCAATTTCCACCATTTTACCCATTTTTCTTCCCGTTGCCACTGTTTCCTTTTCCTAATCCCTCTGAACTCCCAATTTGCTACTAATAATCTGTATTGTGCAGCCGCACTTTCTCCATTTATAACTTGGTAATATTTCGCTTCCAACATGCACTCATCCATCCGCAGTCCCCCACATCCCAACAAGTCCGTTTAGGTCGTGTTTGACATCTAACAGTGTTTAAATGAGAGAGAACTCAGTTTAACAGGCTTCAGAATAAATAATAATTATTATTACTATGATTATAAATTTATTTCGCATGATAACTGTTGTGATTAAAGTTTTTACTGTACATCCACACAAGAATTTTGACTATATAGGTATCAGTATAGGAAGTATAAACAATGAGGAAGGGTGATACCTGAAAGCGAGCGCCTACACAATTGTGCAACTCTTAACTCAATTACACAGTAAAAACCCACTAAATTATTGATTTTATATTATTTTCTAAATTCCATTTTGAAAATATTTTAGTTTATGATTTGCAACACAAATAAATGCTATCTTACTAACAAAGTAATATTAGCATCTTTAGGGTTAGAGAGAGTTGTTTTTAACTTACCCCAAGACCTCTTCCCAATGCAACTACAGCACTTTTGGTGCCACAGTAAATGGGAACAAATGAATTATGATCAAATGCCCCAATAGATGAAACATTTACGATGACGCCGCCATTTCCACCGTTGTCCTTACCCATGAATTTGAAACCAAGCAGAGTTCCTCTGATGGTCCCTTTCTGAAAACATATGGTGCAAATATTATTTTCAGATGATTTGATTGGCATTATAGTGATCACTTCTAGGTGGAATCCTACCAACGTTTCTGTGTGAACAAAATACTCATAGAAATGACTCACGAAGTTGATATCAACCACACGTTCCCAGTTTATTTCATCATGTATTCCAGCATTGTTGACTACGATGTCAAGGCGGTTGAAGTGAGATTTTGTCTTCTTGAATGCATCTGGAAGGAAAATATGTAATTGTGAGAAACCATTGGAGAAATATTTCATAATTAAGCACAATTTAGTGTAGCATTACAGTATTTTGATTTAAAGAAGAGCACTCCAATTAATTACCGTTTTTTGTTATTTTAACGTAGTTGATGTTACCTCGTTTTATTTCCAAAATAATGGCAATGATTGTACAATAATGCACACTTTTAAAAACATTTAAACGTGTTAAAATATGGCTCACAAGTTTTGGCTAGGTACAGATATTTCTTAATTAAACTCTACTCTTTTGTACTACTTATAGTCGATATTATGTTACGTACTTTTTCTAAATCTTCGCTTTTATTCAAAATTAAATAAAATGATTCGATTTTTTGAAAATAAAAGAGTATGAAAAATATATATTTTAAGGGGTGGCAATTTGTCTTCATACTCGGGGCGACGTAACTACTACAGCGGGCGCTGCACTTGTGACATACGAACTGTTACCAAAGTGCACTAGGCCATAATCAATCAATCAATCAATCAATCAATCAATCAATCAATCAATCAATCAATCAATCAATCAATCAATCAATCAATCAATCAATCAATCAATCAATCAATCAATCAATCAATCAATCAATCAATCAATCGATCAATCAATCAATCAATCAATCAATCAATCAATCAATCAATCAATCAATCAATCAATCAATCAATCAATCAATCAATCAATCAATCAATCAATCAATCAATCAATCAATCAATCAATCAATCAATCAATCAATCAATCAATCAATCAATCAATCGATCGATCGATCGACCGACCGACCGACCGACCGACCGACCAACCAACCAACCAACCAACCAACCAACCAACCAACCAACCAACCAACCCTGAATTACATTTAGGGCAGTCGCCCAAGTGGAAGATTCCCTATCTGTTGTTTTCGAAGAGTTTTCTTAAATGATTGCAAAGAATCTGGAAATTTATTGAACACGTCCCTTGGTAAATTATTCCAATTCCTATCTCTACTTCCTATAAACGAATATTTGCTCCAGTTTGTCTACTTGAGTTCCAACTTTATATTCATACTGTGATCTTTCCTATTTTCAAAAATACCACTCAAACGTATTCTTCTAATAATGTCATTCCACGCCATTCTCCACTGACAGCTCAGGACATAGACGAGCAGCTCGTCTCCTCTCTCACAATTTTTGCCAGCCCAAACTTTGCAATATTTTTGTAACGCTACTCTTACCTTCAAACGAAGTCTCATCTTGGACGTCCATTTCAATGAAGATAGCTTTGTTCTCCCCAAAAGATTTGGTAATATCTTCTTTAGCCTCCTTTAGGGTATTTGGATTTCTGTCGCACACAGCAACCTGAAAATGAAGACAGTTCAATACACATATATACTGGCTTTGTAACGAAGATAGTAAATATCACTAGCAATATTTTATTTTTGTAAGTTCATGACGTAAGTGTTCTTTTGCATGCAACTATCCACTCTTCTGTAAAGAAAACCCCTCAGGTATGATATTTTCCTCTAATTCCCTTCCATGCTTATTTATTTTAAGGTGGTAGAATGTTATCCTGTGGGAGTTTATTAATGCGGCTGAAGCCACATAAAACGTGTAAAATTAATTTAGCCTTAGAAACCTGTCAGTAGATTTATACTTCGCTGTAAGGTGGCAATACAATTCGAACGTTGAAACGAGTGCAAAGGTAGAAGGCTTGACGAATAAGATACGGGCCCGCCTGCGGGAAACAAAATTCACTTGATATAGCTCCTTCATGCAAACAGTAATCAGGTAAGTGCTTCAAATATGGTACCGGTACTTTTTTTTTTTGCTAGTGGCTTTACGTCGCACCGACACAGATGGGTCTTATGGCGACGATGGGATGGGAAAGGCCTAGGAGTTGGAAGGAAGCGGCCGTGGCCTTAATGAAGGTACAGCTCCAGCATTTGTCTGGTGTAAAAATGATAAACCACGGAAAACAATCTTCAGGGCTGCCGACAGTGGGATTCGAACCCATTATCTCCCAGCTACAAGCTCACAGCCGCGCGCCTCTAACCGCTCGGTCAACTCGAGATATGGTACTATGTCCCAATCTATTGTCTTTAGTATATCCCCAGAAATCGAATCAATTCCAGCCACTTTTCTAGTTTTCAACTTCGCGGGAACTAGTAGAACCAACCACGGTTACCAAGGATTGCAGAGCCACAGAAGAAGAAGAAAAAGAATAAGAAGAAGCGGCGGCCGGCCGATACCAGGAATAATTTCCATCAAGCAAAATAAGGAGAAGAAGAAGAAGTGGCTGCCGATGCCAGGAAGAACGTCCACCAAGCTACATACATACATACATACATACATACATACATACATACATACATACATACATACATACATACATACATACATACATACAACTTCATTATAGATTTTTTTGCCTTACTGATGCTTTCGATGTTTAGCTGGCAGATTGTTTACTGAGAGGCGAAGGTTCGGGTATGGAAATAAGAGTTCTCAGAAGGACTGTTTTTCTTATTATTGAAGTTGATTTCTCAATTGTCATGGCCGTGAGACCTAGTAGGGAAGTACGGCGGCATGTTGTTGTTGTTGCTTCATTAGCACCACCCAGAGGACATGTGTAGGGTACTTTAAGGTTACACATACGGACGTTGAACAACGTTATGCCATTCAGCCTTCAGTCTGCCAGCCTCTGTGGATGTACTAAATCTCGCCGCAATCCCCATTTGAAGCTAGTTCTGTGGCATCGTTTAGTTCTAAACCTCTTATTGTTAGAAACTGTGTCTAACCATCGTCATCTTGGTTCTCCTCTACTTCTCTTACCTCGAGAATTGAGTCCGTTATTTTCCTCCAGTCGCCTCACATGACCCCACCACTGTAGCCGTTTAATGGGCTCAGCTTCATCAATCGAGTTAATCCGTAACTTAGTCCGCCTCCGTAGCGTAACGCTTAGTGCTATAAACTGCCGTCCTCAGGGGCTCGGGTTCGATTCCCTGCCAAAACTTTAAGAATGGCAGGAGAGCTGGTATGTGGTTGAAATGGTATCCAGCTTTGTATTCTCACTTCTGACTTCTCTTATATTTCTTACCTACTGACATCGCTTTGGTCTTGGAAAGGCTAATTTTCGTATCATACCGTACTCATTGCACCAGTTTTCAAGTTCCAAGATATTGTAGACTGTAGGCTTTCAGCGCAATTTGCCATTAACAGCAAGTCGTCGGCACAGGCCAAACTGCTTACTGCATTTCCACCTAACTAAATTCCTCCCTACCACTTTATACTTTCCATTAGATAATCTATGTAAACTATTTTCAACAAAGGTAAAAGATTACAGTTTTGTTTGACCCCCTACATTCTACCTCATTCTACTTTCAGTTCTTCCTACTGCCTAATTACTGTCCTCATAAATGCATTTGATTGCTACATTTTTTTTCCCCCGTCGGTACTCTGTCATATGCCTTCTCTAGACCTACAAAACAACTATCTATTCCACTTGCAGCGTTTTGCAATTACCGACGCATGCTGAAAATCTGATCCTGACAGGATCTGAAACCACACTGCTTGTCACCCAACGTACTCTCCAAGCTAGATGGAAGGTATTTAATTAGTAGTATTCATTAGATGAAGTAGGCCTAGAGTAAAACGAAACGTCGAAATTGGCGAGCAGACAGCCAGATGGCGTTTAATTAAAATGTCTAAACACGGTAGTTGAGACCATACGATTATTATTGTATTAAAGTAATAATTCTACACTGTATTAACTGCTGCTGCTGCTTCAAGTTTTTCTCACAAGAACAACATGTTGCTGCCGACAACCAAGTAGTGCGGAAGGTTATCCCGCGAACAGCAGAAGGCTAGTGTTCTGCGCATAGGGTTGCTATCTATTCTGGATTTTCGGGGACAGAGCCAGATTACAGTCAATCTGTCCTGAGTGATTTCTTGGGCATAGAAATAAAAAAGAAAAGAACAAATTATTTTTGCTTAATGCAACAAGACGTTAAAGAATAGCCATCTGTTGTGTGTTTTACTGTGCAGCGAAGCGATGCAACATTCGGAAACATATCATAACAAAATCCAAGGTCGAGCTATCACAATATACGGTAAAATCGTAAAACCATTTTTTTTCTATTTGCTTTACGTCGCACCGACACAGATAGCTCTTATGGCGACGATGGGACAGGAACGGTCTAGGAATGAGAAGGAAGTGGCCGTGGCCATAATTAAGGTACAGCCCCAACATTTGCCTGGTGCCTAATTGGGAAACCACAGAAAACCATCTTCAGGGCTGCCTACAGTGGGATTCGAACCCACTATCACCCGGATGCGAGCTCACAGCTGCGCGCCCCTAACCGCACGGCCAACTCGCCCGGTAAATCGTAACACTGACTGCCTCATTATTTGAATTCGAATACACAACAAACGAAAACAATTAACAGTTCTTTGGCGGTGATGTGTTAAGACATTCGGTTTTTAGGGGCTGCAATTGAAATAAGGGTAGTTTGGTTTTAAAAACATGTGTTTTGTCTTTAGTAATGGCCGATGAACGAAATTGCAAGTTCAACGACTAACTATAAAATTAATTTCCGTAGTACCGGTAAGAGAGGTATATGGAGAACGCCAAAAAGCGCGATTTGTCTTTCTTAATGCAATGATTGGCGGATATATTAATAAGAACGCGAAAGTACTGTGCAATTTCATTGTTCTAGGAGTAATTTGGTAGAGTCGATTTGTACGCATTTCCGGTAATGAAATGAAATACAATGCATAAAGTTATAAAATGTCATGAAATACGGTATCGCGCTAAGATGAAACGGTCACGATCATGATGGCAGTGCATATAACAAAATAGAGTTCGAATTGTTAACGCTAACACTATAAAAAATTACAAATGAACAGACACTTCTAGAAAGCGGATGCAATCAATCAAGAAGCAAACCACTCCATATAACATTGAATTATATAGAAGTAAAGAAAGAAGAACTTAGACACATTTATACGAGAAAACTACGTAAGTGCAACTTCATTAATAAAATATTCGCGTCAAATACGTAAGATACAGCAAAAGTTGAATAAGCCAAACGCTAAGAAGAGGGTAAAGACTAGGTCTTGGCTCAGAGAAGTGAAATTCGATCTAACGCAACAGTTATAACTATCAATTCATTTAGCAATTGTAGTGAATATAAGAAATTAAGGCTGCAGTAGATATTTTGGAGCTGATGTCATCTGTGTATTTGATTCTTCTAATTGAGCAAGACAAGCCCGCCATGAGTCTCTAAGGAGAAGATGGGCCCAACTCTCCGGGGTCAATCCAGCTAAGATGACGGCAGCAGAGAGCGACATTCCCGACAACGTCTCGATGGCTATCGGTGAACCATGGAGACTAACCACAGCTGCTGATGGTGAACCAGTAACAACATAATCCCGATGGCTAAAGGAAAAAGATACGTTTCGTAGAGAATTCAATAAAATTGCTAGATAATATGTACGGTATTGTAGATTGCTTGCATTTGATGAATAGATGATAGGGCGATTTTGTCTTCGAAATGAGTCAACTTACATTAGTTTCTCGCGAGTATCCTAACCATTTGTCGATAATATGATCGAAATAGGTATTCTTCATAAGAAATTAGATAATCTTTGGTTAGGGAAAGTGACTTAAATATGTGGCAGAGTTATTTCAATGATATCAAAGAACCATATCAGAATTTTCCGCGATGTATATGAAGTTTTCAGGAATAGAATACTGTAGGATTTTAGATGAAAGGTAGGAGATTACGTCTTGAATGTGTGCAGATTATATGTTGTCATGAATAATTGAAATGAGATTAAATATGGATATGAAGGCAAATGGAAGGCATGTTGATGTTTTATATGAAGTTTGTGATCCGATGATAATTAAGAATGAAGTTATTTACGCGTTGATATAAGTTATATGAGATGAGTATTTGATATAATTGGAAGAGATATGTTGTGAAATGGGAAGATGGGAGATATGAAACAACGTTATATGAGAATGATAATGAAGGAATTGAAAGAATATGTTGCTACGATGATATAATGAATGTAAATGAAATATTTGAAGAGAAAGTAGATAATATTAACGCGAGCTCGGATCAATATCTATATATATAAAATAAGAGTTTTGTCTGTACATTGCTCAGAATTTGAAAATAATGGTATTTCTGTATCAGTCATATCCACAGTAACAAGGAAATGCATTTTTTACTTTTCCGTAATTTCTGTCTGTCTGTCTGTCTGTCTGTCTGTCTGTCTGTCTGTCTGTCTGTCTGTCTGTCTGTCTGTCTGTACACGCATCACGAGAAAACGGCTGAAGAGAATTTAATGAAAATCGGTATGTAAAGTCGGGTGATGAACCACTACAATCTAGGCTATAAATTATTTTATTAACGCTGAGTGAAATGGTAGTTTAGGGGAAGGCCTGAAAATTATTTCTCAAATATTTGTGTTATTAGTGGTCGTGTCTTAATGAAAATTGGTATGCAAAGTCGGGGTAATAAGTCTGTATAATCTAGGCAATAAATAATTTTATTCACGCTGAGTGAAATGGCAGCTTAGGGGAATGCCTAAAATTCAATTTTCAAATATTTATGTTGTTAATGGTCGTATCTTAATGGAAATCGGTAGACAAAGACGAGAAATAAGTCGCTAGAATATAGGATATACATAATTCTATTCACGCTGAGAAAAATGGTAGTTTAGGGGAAGGCCTAAAGTTTAATATCTATATATAGACTATAAAATAAGAGTTTTGTCTGTAAATATCTCAGAATTTTAAAAGAATGAATGGTCTTTCTGTATCGGTCATGTCCACAGTAACAAGGAAATGCATTTTTTACTTTTCTGTAATTTTCGTCTGTCTGTCTGTCTGTCTGTCTGTCTGTCTGTCTGTCTGTCTGTCTGTCTGTCTGTCTGTCTGTCTGTCTGTCTGTCTGTCTGTCTGTACACGCATCACGAGAAAACGGCTGAAGAGAATTTAATGAAAATCGGTATGTAAAGTCGGGTGATGACCACTACAATCTAGGCTATAAATTATTTTATTCACGCTGAGTGAAATGGTAGTTTAGGGGAAGGCCTGAAATGTAATTCTGAAATAAGTTATTTATGTTATTTGTGGTCGTATCGATAACTACTACATAACAAACATAACTTTAGTTATGTCGTATGTTAGTAGTAGTTATGTAAGAAGTTATTAAATTTCCGATCACTTATGTCTTATACATTGTGACCGTACCGCATATAATCACAGAGATATTCATGAATTTGGATTTTTGTTAATAAATTCATATCAGCGCCGAGTCAAGAGAAAATGGTAAACAGAATTTAGTGAAAATAGGTATCTAAAGTCTGAGAATAAGGAACTACACTCTATGATATAAATAATTGTGTAAGACGCCCTAATATCACAGAGTCGAAAGAAAATTAATGTGAAGGCTTGCAATATAGAAAGCTCATAAACTTTATCAACAATAACATTACATTGACCATTGTTTGTTGTGATATGCTTTTTGTCTTCTGTTTCCACTCATTCCCGATGGATAGGATTACTGCAGCGTACCGAGGCTTTTTAAATTTGCTTCACGTCGCACCGACACAGGTAGGTCTTATAGCGACGATGGGATAGGAAAGGAATAGGGGTGTGAAGGAAGCAGCCTAGGCTTTAATTATGGTACCGTCTGGTGTGACTGGTGTGAAAATGGGGAACCACGGAATACCATGTTCAGGGATGTTGGCAGTGGGGTTCGAATCCACTATCTCCCGGATGCAAGCTCACAGCTGCGCGCCTCTAACCACACGGCCAACTCGCCCGGTCGTACCGAGTGTAACAGCCTGCCTGTATATTGGCGGGAAGTAGCTGGGGAGTTAAATAACTTTCTTCTTGAGCATGCCATTCCTCTGGTTCATACATTTTCTGATATTACTGGTACGTAACACACTGGCCCATCATAGCATTCGAGCTGTTCAGTCCCTACTCTGAGGCACTGATTGGAATTAGTAGTGTGCATATTTAACGGAATAATGACAGAGGAGTGTTCACGGCAGTCTGCGACCTGGTTATTCCAGCTCTGAAACTTTGGACTGTTAGATCGGCACCGTAGTACTGTTCGTTGAAAGTGAGAAAGTGTGCGGTTTTTCATTTGCTCGAGTATTTTATATGATAACATTGCTATCAATCGCTACATTCCTACTGACGTTTTTCTAATGACCTATGTTGAATTCAGTTAGGAAAACCACCAAGTCAGTCTTCCTGAGAATCCCGTAGCGAAGCACGGGTACATCAGCTAGTTGTATTTATAAAGCAGTAACAATGTTTCTTTGATTGAGAATTCATATCGTACAATAATGGCAACATGACGTGATAGTTATATAATAGTGTGGCAGGAATAGATCATCGAAATGAATCCTGATGAGGAGAATTATTCATTTAAATGATTATTTCAACATAGAATTCCTACAATAAAATCACATATTCTGAAATATTAATTATGGTAGGTTTTGATAGTTATGAGTAGATAATGTTACTTTTTACCAGTAATATCAATTGAATAAAAGTCACTTGATATCGTTAACCGTGGTATTTCCTAATATTTAGTTGAGTCACAATCATGAGGTCAAATGTTGAATTTTCATCGTAGTCGAGAATTTGTTTGGTTATTTATGATGCATATTTTATTTAAGTTAGAGACCAAGTTGACACATGATGCAATGACGGTTAATATTATCTTAAATGATTATTAACCTATGTTTGCTACGCAGATATTGTGATGATGATGATGATGATGATGATGATGCTTGTTGTTTTAAAGGGCCTACCATCGCAGGTCATCGGCCCCACGCAGATATTAAAACCAATCTTTTTCCGTAAGCTAATTTTTTTATTAAACGACGTATATAAATGAAAGAAAGTAACTGGCATAAGAAATAAGAGAAACAATTAGAATTATCAAGAATATTATAGTGATACGATTAATTGCTTAACTTAACCAAATTTTTAACCACGATAATTTGCAATTATTCCATTATTTCCTCTTATTTATGAAATGTAATGTGAGAAAGGATTATTCATTTCAATAAGAATGTATTGTAACAAGTAACGAATGTAGCAATGATATGCCAATGATTGATCTCTTAAAATCAAATCAATTAATTAATTTTTTATCTTCAATCCATTTATTTCACATTCTTCTATTATCCATCGCATTTTGTCAACAAATCATAGTAATTAAGATATATTGAGATGTTATTCATAGCTTGCTGGAATACTATACAACTTAGAACTAAGATATAGCTTTCTGTCCTTAGGTGGAGACGTCAGTCCATAGTTATGATAAATTGACGAGATATTTGATTACGTATCGGCGTCTTCTTGAATTCACGTAAAAATATAACTACGATAATTACCCTAGGATAAGAGTTGGCTGGAGTTTTATTATGCGCTCGGCGCAGTGTGGTAGTTCTTGTGTTTGTTCATTATTTTTTGCCATGTGTGGTATAATGGTAAATATGCTGCAATTCAGTTATGTGAATGGGGAAATTTAGATATTCCCAATGAAGTAATTTAGAAAGTTCTCAACAAAATTAAGTATAAGGATAAAATTTTATCTATTTCTGCCAACGATAATAATAATAATAATAATAATAATAATAATAATAATAATAATAATAATAATAATAATAATGGCGTGTGGCTTCTCTCCAACTCCTTGTCTGAATGCTCACCGTAGAGTCATTTGTTTCCAGGTACCCTTCTTCTTAAAACAATAATCACCACCACCACCACCACCACCTTTTAACTTCGGCAGCTTAACACATTGACTGCTGGTGACGCTTCTAAGTGTCAGAGTATGATGTAAGCCCATGCTGCTGACGCTTATAGGCGATCTTCCATGCGGAAATATTAACATAATAATGATTTTTTAACACCCAGTCCTTGTTCGCTTCAAGCTTTTTGGCCTTAAGGAGTGTAACTAATTCCTCCAAAGCATCATTCATTCTATTTTTATTTTGCTGTGATAGTCACTACTCGTAACCGGCAATAGGCAAGGCGAACATTTATATTTTTCATTCACCTCTGAATAAGATCGCGCGCTGGCTTACTTCGAAACACGTAGTGTATCCTACGGTATCTTTCACTTTACTGCTGCTACTTCGACGATGGTTTCTCCATTGACTTCGGGTTTGCGCGGTGACTTGGAGCCGTTCTACGTACCTCATTTATTATGCGACGGCGCGATGGCGTGTTGGAGCGGTCTGCTGGATTTTGAACGTGATAGATATCTGACAGACTCATCGCACCACGCCAAACAGACGGTGGTTCTTCCATTCACTACGAGAGTTTGGAGTGACACCACTCCCTTCGGACTTATGGAGCGATAGTGAATGGCAGCCTTTATGGACAACACTACATGATCAGCGTTGCTCAACCGTGTGCTTCTCTGTTCCCACATATCATGACAGCGCAGTTTGCCTCACCCATCTAATTTGGTAGCCGTGATCACCATCAACAGCGTCTATACCATCATTCTATATGAACACTGCAGATAGGTTGGAAACGAATCCAGGCTTTAGACATGCAATGTAGTGATTAGAATTTGTATACCACCACTTCTCCTACCATTCTCTAAGCCGGGTCAAGATTGTTCAAGTCTATGCACCGACGAACATCTCTGACAACACTGAGATGGATTACTTTTATGCTCAACTACAAGATAAGAACTAATGCTCCATTCATTTCGTCCGATTGTGTAAGTTAAAAAAGAGAACGCTTAGTCTTCTTCTGTGATGATAATGACCTCTGTGTTAGAAATAACTTCCTCCAAAATCGTCTATTCCATAAAAATATATGGAGACCCCGACCTTCAATTTGCATTAACCGTAGACAGAGAACTTATCAAGTTACAGCTACTGATTCAGATCATTTCCTGATCAGGGGAAATTTCAAACTATGATTGAGACATCAAGGAGGACCTACCACCACCTGATCATATGCCATTAAGAAGCTGTAATGTCCTACCACGTCCACAAACATTGTGCTTGAAGAACACAACCGCTTCCAGCTCCTCACTGGACAACCCGATATTGACGATAACTGAACTGAGATAAAGACCACCATACGAATATGCATTAAAGATTTTATCGACAGCCGAAAAGGAAAATGGAAAGAACGTTGGACGCAAGACAGATCGTGTCAGTTGATCGACGAAAGAGAATGTGCACCATCGAGGAGGGAATAGGCCATGACAAATAATAAGGAGTAGAACAATAGCATTGCTAACTTGACCGCCGAGCGAAGATATCTTGCCTTCATTGACTGATGCAGGAAGGGGTTGAAGCCCATTATGTTGCAAGTTAAGCGGACTCAAATAATCACTACAAATTTTCACATACTTGACGAGAATACACAACACCTCAAATGTCTCAGTCAAAGACCAACTCGACAAGCCTTTGCTAACTGAGGCTGAACAGGATGAATAGTGGTTTGAATACTTCCGGGATGTCTACAATCAACCCGTCGACAATATATAATTCGATGCAAATGAAGCATTTGATTAACTTGATGCTAATATCACAGCAGTTACGATTTATTAGAAAACCACAAATAAAAACCTCCGGAAAAACAAGGCAGTAGGCCTCGATGAAATCTCGCAGATCTTGGCCAGCCATTTGCTGAACAGTTGACGATATTCTGCAATAATTTCTGGAAACTGAAGAATGTCCCAGAAAACTGAAGGACGGTTCGTCCTTTTACCCATAAATGGAAACATCTCGGACTGTGCCAACTGGCAGGGAATCATATTTCTTTCGTTGCCTGGTAAGGTTTCCTATGCAAAGCTAATGCGTCAAATACGGGGTGTCATCGAACGACTGCTGCGAGAGGATCAATTGGGATTCCAAAGTGGTGGATCGTGCTGCGACAATGTATCGCATATCATTCTCTGCTCTCTATGAACTTTATTTATTTCAAAGGGGCAATTGAAAGCATCCATCTTGAGACACTGTGGAATATGCCAGGATTTTTAGTATACAGTAAATTTTCGTCTCTATCTTCAAAAGGTTGTACCTCAACTCTTCATATTGAAGACCAATATGGGACACACCACATTCTTTGAAATGGCCACCGGTGTTCGCAAGGAATCCTGTCACTAATCTTTATCATGATCAATTTAGGCCTTGTCGTGAGGAATGCAATATCGCACTTGTGAGCAAACATCAAATGGACCTACCAGGACACACTGACAAATCTCGACTTTGCTGACGATATTGCACTTTAGGTCCCTGATGACATACAACTCCATCTGGTCAAAACAAACCTGTGTCATGCAGCCAACACGATTGGCCTACGAAATAGTTGAGAAAAATCTACAGCATGACGATTGGGATTACGGAAACGCAGATCAACGTCAACGCTAGGACAACTTGAACCAAAGTGATCGCTTGAATTATTTTGAATTATCGTTGTTCGTGATGGCGTTGCTGAAACTGAAGTTCGCGCCAGAATGTTCCATCGACTCCACCGCGTGTAGTTCAGAGCATCCATCTTTAACGTCATCAAGTTGCGCTCGTGCTCCACTACTGCCATTCCCTTCGCAATCTACAGTGTGCCAGTGAAACCTGCAAGATTTTGGACAGCATGATGAATCCTGCGAATACGGTACATGGAACACGTCACAAGCGAGAAAATGCTGCAACGCAACGGTTTGCCTAGACTTCATGTCAGCGTTGTCCGACGTCAACTCTGGCTTACTGACCAAATGTCCCAACATCGCATACTCTGAGTAGCCATGCACTGGGTCCCACCAGAAGCCATATGAACCACAGATTGGCCTTGAAGCACCTGGCGGTGAATATCTACCGGTGATCACCAGTTGTTAGTGTAAAATGGTACAAGGTTGAAATGCTCAGGGGGGAACTATCGCGGTTGAGAGATCTCCTCGTCCAAAGTGCTGAACATCACGGGAGGAGCGGAGAATGGGACAATATGAAGAATGTGAAGAAAGCTATTATGTGTGTAAAGTCACATTCAACATTGGTTGTTCATTATGCCGTGGATATGAAGTCATTATCGGGGATTTGTTTGACGTCGAAACATGTATTTATATGGATTTATATGGACTGCATCAACCTTATCACTCCACTTTGTGGAATTTCGGGTATGCAATTGACGAGGGGTAATATTTCCGACATTAGAAGATATACGAAAGATTATAATTTCAGAATAGTCGAATGCAGACAGGGACTAAACTGAGACCTAATAATTTTACAGTCGAAGAAAAGTGACTGCAAATTTTCAGAATGTTTGTTGAGAAAATTAATTTATAGACGCGTCAGTTTTTTCGACTGTACCGTAAAGTCTCTGCAGTCCGAAATTTCGCCAGTCCGACACGTGCGTAGTTCGACGCAACGACCTCCGTTCACGTGGTATTTTCATTGTCAGAGAACATTTTAAAAACCTCTTTAAAAGCAAAAAATTTTAAAATAATTTTCCAATTTAGGCCTACTGATAAAGAAAATGGACTTTACAGAAATTAATCATGGTTATGAATTGCTGTTCATTGATAAAATATATTTTTAAATACAGTATTGTTTTTATTTTAATATGTACTGTTAGCTGTGCACAGTATTGTTCAAGTTTCTTCAATGAATTAAGAGGTTTCATTTTGCTAATTAGGGCAAGTTCATTTTAACAGAATGTGGGTAAATGAGGTAAAAATGATTTCTTCTATCACAGCTAATCTACATAAAATCGTATTTTAAACGATACCTAACATAAAAGCGGTTTAATTTGTTGGAACTATAGAGTCTGTGGTCAATGGTTACCTCGATATTTTATTCTGAAATTTGCATTTAGCCCGTTTTGCAGCCGACGAATGGAATTAGCCCGTTTTGAAAACGCGTAGGTGATTTATATAACTATGTTTTTATTTCTTTGAAAATCCAGACATCCGATAATCTCTTTAATTCGACAAGGCCTGATCCCCTATGTGTCGGACTAGAGAGATTCCGTCGTATTTGAATTAATTTTATATCTTCCCAGGAATAACGTTTCGGGTGAATGTGTATTTTTGTTCACAAATTCATTTTGGAGCGATTAAAGAAATATGCTACCACAGGTCGGGAGTAAAATTTTACAACAAGATGTTTTAAAAAAAAAAAAAAAAAAAAAAAAAACCTCGATAACATCCATTCCTAGCCAGTGAACCTACTTCTTCTGCAAAAAGCCAAGACGACGAAGACAAATCCAGCCTTTCTTTACAGTAGTCAACAAAATGTGAGTGTTTCCTGACTATGTGTAACATTTATTATTTTTATTATTATTAAGTTAGTAAAATTTAACTCTGAGAAAATATTTGTTTTGTGTTTAATTTTTCAAGATTTGGTTTATACTGTATACAGCATACCAATCACTTTCCATTACACAGGTTTAATATATTGTTTACCTTAATATGATGTTATACATGAAAAATACCCAGCCTGTTTCCAGTCATTCGACCGGGTCAGGAATTTAATGAATGACGTCTCCATCTAGCGTGCCTAGTTGCACTTCCTCTTAAAACAATAATACCCCCCTAACACCACCACTATGCCATCTATAATATGTCTTTTCACGAGAGTTTAATCCTGATATAAACATGGTATGTCCACGCCTCCGCCAAAGAGAGAGTTGTGATTCGCTGAGCGTGTAGTACCGACTTCCACCCCGTCAACGTCTCGTCCTCTGACGTACAGGGCTGCGCATCACATACGACAACAGTGCGAAGATCTGAACTTCTGAATAAACGACTAAACCTGGATACTGTTCACTTAGTTTATTGAACACATTCATGAAGCATCATCTATGGTCACTTCTGAGCGGTTTTCCTCTTTTTTGCTTCACTACACGCGATGATCCTACCTCTTGCTCCATTTCTCTCACTATGTATACTGACACAGACTGCTGCTGCAAGATGCAACACCTTATCTCCACCCTGTACAGATTGGGACTTTCCCCAACTTCGAGAAAACTTCTTGTATTGCACCACGCCTTGTGCCTTCATTTCTCGTTATTTAATCACTATTTTATTAAAACAAAACCATATATATACCGGTATACATGGCAACCATATTTTAATTTGATTACGTGCTCTTCCCAACTCTCTAAATGTAATAAACTAAAATAAAATAGAATTAATGCGACGTACTACTTTTCTTCGAGCTCACATACAGTCGAGTGAGTGCGACGGTTGCTTCTCCAATCAACTACGTACATGTCCACGTGCATAGGCAAGATGTTCCGCCTATTTGTTTACATCAGGTTTAAACTCTCGTGACAAGTGGTATAGAGGCGAGGATAGGAACTGTGCCGGCTGCCGAAGCCTGTCGCACTGCTCTGGGTTAATGATTAATGACTGACAGATGAAATGATATTGGAGAGTGTTGTTAGAATGAAAGATCACAGGGAATACCAGAGTACCCGATTAAAAACCTGCCCCGCCTTCACTTTGTCCAGCACAAATCTCACATAGAGTGACCGGGGTTTGAACTACGGAACCCACCGGTGAGAGGCCGCTGCCCTGCATCTGAGACACGGAGGCATGATGTAATATACTATATATTGTAAATAAATAAATAAATAAATAAATAAATAAATAAATAAATAAATAAATAAATAAATAAATAAATAAATAAATAAATAAATAAATAAATAAATAAATAAATAAATAAATAAATGAAGTACTTGCCTCACGCTTGGGCGTTAATTGAATTCTTAATATAATTACAAATAATAAACCTAAGCCGGCCCCGTAGTGCAGGGGTAGCGTGCCTACTCTCGCCGGGAGGCCCCAGGTTCGATTCCCGGCCAGGTCAGGGATTTTTCTTTCGACCTGAGGGCTGGTTCGAGGTCCACTCAGCCTACGTGATTAGAATTGAGGAGCTATCTGACGGTGAGATGGCGGCCCCGGTCTCGAAAGCCCAGAATAACGGCCGGGAGGATGCGTCGTGCTGACCACACGGCCCCTCGTAATTTGCAGGCCCTCGGGCTGAGCAGCGGTCGCTGGGCAGGTCAAGGCCCTTTCAAGGGCGTTAAGTGCCGTGGTTTTTTTATAATAAACCTAAAATAAACAGAATTATTAATTGAAATATCCGGAATTTGGGCGCCAGAGTTCACCTATTGGATCTCTCGAATTTTGATAGTGCATGATCATTTTCTTTCGCAGGGCGTGTACATAAAGCTGAGTACTGGTACATCTGCTTCGGGCCTTACCTAACCCTCTGAAAACGATTAAACAGGCAGAAACTACACCTAGGTTCTGAAATAACTTTTCCACTATTTTAAAGTAACTGCCTATATTCTGACTTATGCCAGTGCAAAAGCACTTCATCGATACATAAACACTTCACACTTAAAACATTAACAACTGCTGGAAGACTTTCTATGCAAAATGAATAATTATAGAACAGAAACAGTGGGAAATGACAGCGAGGACTACACTACCATTTGTAGTGAGCCCGATGACCAATAGTTACAATGCATATAATATATATCGCCCTTCACTGTTTTCGTGTACCAACACAAATTGCCGGTTCTCATCATCAACACATGGTGTACCACTTTGATACTGTACCTCTGTAAGCACTGACACTAACACACCGTATTAGAGCCACTTTTGCTTACACAAATATACGCTGTTGGCCTATGCCTTGAAACCAGGTCGTTGATTACCGAAGGTTGCCCTGAGATATAGAAGACCAAGTACATGTACTAGATCAGTACACTAGCACAAGAGTTGTGTAATTATCGTAAATTATTCAAAAGTAAATTGTTAACAGTTCGCTGGATTGTGTCCTTCACACGCATAAATAGATTTTCCCCATCCCCCACTCCATCTCGCTATGCCCAAGATCGTTCGGCGTGTCTGTCAAATCATGAGCGAGAGATTTCCCACGCTATGGTACTCACGCGACTGTCTACCGACCACACCCGCAGCTTTCATTTTAGGGTCCTTTGCTAGCTACTGGGCTGATTTCAGGATATCCATGTCCCAGACTTGGATTCTCCGTATGATTCACGAAAACTTTCCTTGGATGTACACAATAACCTCGTTTATCCGGATTGAGTGGGACCGGAACTGATCCGGATTATCGAAAATCCGGATAATCCGGAAAAAATTAAGAAAACAAATACAGTACATGTTATAAAATCTATTGACATAAGTTGTACAGTAATACATTTTTTCAACTGTACAAAAACTATAAGAACACTTTTCGTACATTTACGACTCTATTTTATGCACAAAAATAATGTGTGTTTTTTTCTGTGTTACATGTGTATAGCGTTTGCGCGCAGCACGATCACTAAGACGTTTTACTAACAACAGTTCTGCCGGTGTGGTTTCAGTCAAGGATTTTAAATAGGCCATCAATTTGTCCAGCTGCATTGTTGCCTCTCCATGAGCCATTGCTTCTTCTGATTGAACACCGGTTTCATTTCCGAATTCACCACCAGTGAATTAATACTTGCATTCAGAAGAGCGTGGGTTCGTATCCCACGTCGGCCGTCCTGGGAATGGTTTTCCACGGTTTCCCATTCCCAATTCTAGGCGAACGTCGGAACGGTACCTTTGATAGACAGTGGCCGAAATACTTCCAATTCCTGTCCTTAACTATCCTTGGCGGAAAAGACGTTGATGAAGAGTCGACGCCGTAAAAGAAATATTGTACCAGTAAAAACATGTTTTTATTATTTTCGATCCGGATAAACCGGAGATCCGGGTTAATGAGGGTCGGATAAACGAAGTTCTGGTGTATTTCCAGACCTGGAAATAGCCGTGCGTTACCCAACTGCCTGTACAAAATAAACTACCAATATCTAACATGGAGATATTTCAGCTTCAAATATTCCTACAGTAATACACCAATATTAATAATAATAATAATAATAATAATAATAATAATAATAATAATAATAATAATAATAATAATAATAATAATAATACGCTGTGATAAATACAGTGCGGGTGGTGATATGTGTACCATCACAATGTTTTTATATGTCCCAAATTTTGACCACTTTAAAATAGCAACCCTAGCTACGCACTACCATTCTCTATACTCTTTGAATCCAGATGACGTGTTTTCCAGTTGCCAATTCGCAAATCAGAGGCAGAACTCGGAATAAATTCCGTGTTGTAAGTTTCATACCATTCTTTGAGTATCAGGAGTTATTCTGTAATGAATATTGCCATGTAGACTGGATAATATTTCTAAACATGAAAGCTCAGTTCATTGTGTACTGATTATAAGAGCTGCTGGTTTGCTGTCGCTCTATTAGGCCTAGCAGCTTTCTGCCCGGTTATTCCAAATTCAGACCCAGCAAATACTTGTTGACATGTGAGAAATTAGTCAGGTATTTGACTAATAATTGATTGAATCTAAAATGAATTCGAGTGCGTAAAATATAGGCTAACCTGGGATTTATCACTCAGTTCGTGTTTTCAATAATAATAATAAAAATAATAAAACTATGACAATAATAATACTAATTTATTATTTATTTATTTATTGTATGATGAATGTATGTAAATATATATACAGTTTTAGGATAAATGTGCGTAGTCACAAGTCCGTACAATACTGCAATTCTAGGTCTAGTTTTTGACCCAATCAACTGCTTCATCCGCTGTGCGGTGAATGTCCAGTAGCTTTCCTTTGAAAGCTCCAATTAGGCAGTCAGCAACAGTATGGTGGATAGACTGAGAAGGGGCACTACAATCACAATTTGCAGTGTTAGTCCAACCCCATTTGCACAATAGATAACCACATCTGCCTTGTCCAGTTCTTATCCGATTGATGATTCTAATAATAATAATAATAATAATAATAATAATAATAATAATAATAATAATAATAATAATAATAATAATGTTATTTGCTTAACGCCCGCTTTGTAAGTGATGACGACAGATTGTCCGTTTTTGTACCGCAGAACGCAGGAGTTCTTTACTTTGGCGGGAGCCATTGATATATAACTGTAAAAATGTCGTATTTAAACACTCATAAACACACACACAAAAATAAAATGTCTGGCTTTTCTTTCTTGTTGTTTATATGTTTAAAAAACGCGTAGACCTTTCTGCTTCCATACTTACGTTTGCTCCGTTGGCCAACAGTATTTTGCTGCAAGCTAATCCGATCCCTGATGCACCTCCAGTTATAATAGCGACCTTTCCTTGAGGATCCATTCTTGAAGTCGATACAATAATTCTGTCACTATTCTTCTGTAAAAGAAAACGGAATGTAAATGCAAATATACACATACATACCAATATACACCTTCACATATTTTCTGTAGGTATGGTAGTGAGCCCGTATTCAGTGCTCAGGACGATTAAGTCGGCAAAATTGTATAACAAGCTATCAATAGATTGGAATAATGGCCCTTATACTGTAATTTTATATTTGATTCTGTGATATATGTGGCAATTTGATCGGATACCCACGGCGCCGATTGCCTGGAGGGAGAGGATTAGGCAAGTATATTTCTGTTACGAGAGAAAGGACTGGCAACTGTTGTCTCAAGGCATAACGACCTCGAAAAAACTTATATTTGAAGCCAAGGGAGATCCCCGGAAGGACAATAGAAATGCTAAGCCGCATTACCTGACGCCCGGCGTGAGGCTAGCAGTGGGAGGTATGTGATCTGATTGGTGCAGACAGTGAGTGACTCTATTTCATATAAAACGGAATAGACACGATAAATCAAACCAATCAAATATGTATAGCGTCATGCTAATCTTTAAAAGTGATTGGACCAGGTTGAACTTGGTGCCCCGATTGAGCGTGAAATGACGAGCGTATGTGAATTAACAAAAACTCTAACGTGAGGAAAGACAGTGTCTTTTGATCTTACCTCTTTTGGTGTCTTCAGGTCTTATGTGTTCGTAAGTCTTTACGTCTTATATTTTTGTGTCATCGTTGAGTTAGAGAGCTGAATTAGTAAGCAGTGGTCAGACACAGGAACTTATATTTCGAGGTAAGTCTTTATTATGGGAGTTATAGAACATTTAACTCGGGGGTTGTGATGGTATGAGGAACTACGACTTTGTTCAAAGATAACAGTACACATAACTTCTTGGCTAGTAACCGAACGGATAGTCAGTTATGCAGTTATGAACGAACAGTTTGAACTCTTCTAATCCATTCTTCAGGAGAGGAGAGATTAATAATCCAAATACGTTTCTCGAGGAGAGTGCAACTTTGTAATTACTGAGACTCCATAACTCGTTCAGTTGAAATCGTGCTATGTAAATTAGCCATATACATTGAGACAGATATTTACGAAGCAGAGACTCGTGTTATGCATATGAGCGAACATGTTTGGGAGATGAGGAAGAAATAGGTCACTAGGTCAGATGATAACCAGATGAACTAACTTTCAGCTGGCTAGCAGGTTGCCACGTGTAACTGTTTGCATAACAGTGTAGTAGAATCTTGTCAGCTGTATGAATAACTAGTGCAGTGTTCGTGTGTGCCGGCATTCATTCAAGAAAGAAGTCATCTGAACGGGTGTTGGAGATTAAACTGGCAGCCACGGAACAGGAGCAGTATTGTTTCATCTTCCGTCCACGATGGCTAGTCGCTAAAACCATGGGGAGGTGAGGCGTCCAACAAAGACGTGTACTCGATTTAATATGTTTTCATAAATGTGAATACATAATCGCATAGGGAATAAATTAATTTAATAGGATTATTTCCTAGCCATTATTAAAATGTAGAATCATTTCTTAATTCATTGTAAATATTGACTGTTGCATGAGGTAATTTTGTTTGTAATTTTCTTTTTAAACCACGTGGCTAAGTTTCATTTTCATTTAATTACTTATATTTGCTTATTTTGCTGTTTTATCTTGTTTGTTGTGGAGATGCTTTGTATATCTCGGGTGTAAAGTCAATGTAATGGGTATAAATTCGACGATAATCTTTTCAATTAAATTCATTAAATTAATGGGGAAAATTTGTAAGGGTACCATGCATGCGTATGAGTGCGTATGAGGACAGGGTTGTCGAGATTTCTGGAGATATTTTGCATGGATATGCAGGTTGATTTCGTGGAAATTCAAGATCCACAAATTGATAGAGTCTTCGCCCGATTTCCCATGTGTAAGTATGTAGTTCGTGTTGTTGTATTGAGAGTGTTGTCATAATTTTGATTGGAGGAATATTTTATGTTTCAGCAATATCTCCATTTCAAATTAACTGATTATTCAGGGGTTAATTGGATTTTATGTTAACAATTGGATATTTAATATTATTTGGAAGAGCTCAGTAACGTTTTTGATGTATTGTATTAGCTTGAGTTAAGGTGGCTGTTTCGGTCATCAAGAACGAATGTAGATTAATTGACATGTTCATATAAATTTTAATATACTTGATGACGACCTTCATCAACTATTCGAGGATGTTCTTGGAAGAATCGGACGTTGTGAAGCGTCATCTACCAATTGTCATTTAAACAACGTTTCACTTGGTGATTACAGGGAAGATCGTTCTTCAATTAAATGTGCGTAATGTTGCACGTAGAATTTTATCCCATGTGTTATGTATACTTTGTGATGGACTTGCCTTGCGTAATAATGTTATTAGCAATAGCGTCGTTTTAGCCTGGAGACTTTGGAGGCTGGTGTGTTATTTATTCGTCTGGGGATTGGAATTCCAGATTTATTTAGCTGCGTAAGAGCCATGGATATCCGAGTTGTTTATTCTACTGTAGAATAGCCTGGCGAGGATAATATTTATCTACCAAGGAGGATTTTCTTTGATTAAAGAAGCCACTTGTAATACCGGTATGTCACCCACGATCCTAGAAGCTGTTTGGTTTGATGATTCATTAGTGCTGTATTCATGTTTTATATTCGTCCCAATTTAGTGAAGATTCGAGTTTAGAATTTTATCCTATATGTTATGTCATTTATTTCCGGAAACAACATTGGATCTATGATTGAATTTAAGTCCACAGTGTGCCATTTCATTTCGAGTGCCATGCCATTTATTTGAGAAAACAACGTTGACTTTATGGTTGAATGTAAGTCCACAGTGTGTCATTTTATTTCGAGTGTCAAGTCTTTTATTACGAGGAACAGCGTTGATAAGTATTGAAGTTTAATTTATTTCCTTCCATGGTAATTTGTAATCTTTATTGGTGTGAAAGTTTCGTGTTTTATTGTGGGTGGAAACATCTTACAATATATTTGCAATTATTTCTTGTGATCTTTCATTGATAAGTAAATTTGTTGTATGGAGTTCCAATCTGTTTACTCCAGTGGGTGTTGTGTATATTTTTACTCGCTATCCCACGTAAGAAGTTTGTGTAGTTACTTTTAGGAATTTCCCGAAGTGATTGTGTAGCTTTAAGTCTAGCGTTCCACTGCGGTGTCATGCACAGATATGCAACACGGATATTTATCCAAATGCTTCATGATGTAAACAGATGCCAATCATAACATTGTTATAATTCAAGCCCAGTTTTTAAAATGTTTAATGCGTGTGTCGGCGCATAAAGAGCTTGCTTCAAGATGAACTCTATAAAGACATATTATTTAAAGGCTATCGGTTAATATGTCAATTTTATTGTGCTGATCAAGGGTAATTACATGTCTTAGTTAATAAATAATTCATCAATCTTACCTCGTGTTCTGCCTATCACTATTTGTTATATCAGTGTCCTTGTCTTGTCCATAGGGTTAAGAATATACGTTCGCGATCATTTGTATCCAAGGTGTAATTTAAGTTAGGAATATGTTTCTTTCCGCGGACTGAGCACGCCTTGAGATCTGCTGAGCAGCCTGGGCAATACCGATGTTGTACTTATTCGGTGACAGTACATACTAAAGACTATCCACATAATAATTCACACATAATTTACACGTAATTACCGCGGTCCACCCCGGAGAAGGGCGTTGCGTATTGCAGTGGAAGGGTAATGAATAATGTCAAGTAACGTTTCCAGCTGATTTATGGACCTAGGACTTACATGAACCACGAATTTTGGTATGCAACAGTCCAATATTTGGTCAGGTGGAATGTAAATTTCTGGCGTGTTCGTCTGTTTGATACATGAAGCGGGAATCAACCCCAGTATAGCCGGACAGACCACTTTATTTTTCAAACATTTAATTACTAACATTGCGCTCGCACTTGCTCGGCACGATGGCAGCAATAGTAACTATAATGTTGGAGAAAATAGTAACTGTACCTTTTTTACATCTTTGTGTGTTGAGAAAATTAGTTTTGTGACACACGGTAACTCAACCTCAGACCTTTTTTTAGAACGCTACACTAAACACATACAGACGGTAGGATAAAAAAGGGAAAAGTGGAGGCCAAAGCCATGTTAAGGTCCATCCTGGTATTTCCCTGGTGGGAAAAAACCATCAGCTTCAAAACTTGATGGCCCCAAGCCTGGATGTAAAACGAGGAGGATAATAAGTAACATCTCATTAAGAAACTCAGGTTGACCTGCACCTGGTGAGGGTACATTGGAAGGAGCAAAACAAGGAAATTGTGATGAATGTGCTGACAAGGAAAAACCGGACAGATTATAAGATGGCAATCGTATGTGACAAATCAATCAATCAATCAATCAATCAATCAATCAATCAATCAATCAATCAATCAATCAATCAATCAATCAATCAAGCAATCAATCAATCAATCAATCAATCAATCAATCAATCAATCAATCAATCAATCAATCAATCAATCAATCAATCAATCAATCAATCAATCAATCAATCAATCAATCAATCAATCAATCAATCAATCAATCAATCAATCAATCAATCAATCAATCAATCAATCAATCAATCAATCAATCAATCAATCAATCAATCAATCAATCAATCAATCAATCAATCAATCAATCAATCAATCAATCAATCAATCAATCAATCAATCAATCAATCAATCAATCAATCAATCAATCAATCAATCAATCAATCAATCAAATACTGATCTGCATTTAGGCCAGTCGCCCAGATGGCAGATTCCCTATATGTTTGTTTTCCTAGCCTTTTCTTAAATGATTGCAAAGGAATTGGAAATTTATTGAACATCTCTCTTGGTAAGTTATTCCAATCCCCAACTCCCTTTCCTAAAATGAATATTTGCCCCGTTTTGTCGTCTTGAATTCCAACTTTATCTTCATATTTTGATCTTGCCTTCTTTTAAAGACACCACACAAATTTATTCACCTGCTAATGTCATTCCACGCCATCTCTCCACTGACAGGCACGGAATATACCACTTAGTCGAGCAGCTAGTCTCATTTCTCCAAATTCTTACCATCCCAAACTTTGCAACATTTTTGTTACGCTACTCTTTTGTCGGAAATCACCCAGAACAAGTCGAGCTGCTTTTCTTTGAACTTTTTCCTGTTCTCGAATCAAGTAGTTCTGGTGAGGGTCCCATGTACTGGAACCTTACTCTAGTTAGGGTCTTACCAGAGACTTATATTCCCTCTCCTTTACATCCTTGGTACAACCCGTAAATGCACTCATAACAATGTGCAGAGATATTTACCCTTTACTTACAATCTCATTTATGTGATTACCCCAATGAAGACATTTCCTTATATTAACACCTAGGAACTTAGAATGATCCCCAAAAGGAACTTTCACCCCATAAACGCAGTAATTAAAACTGAGAGGACCTTTTCGTTTTGTGAAACTCACAACCTGACTTTTAACCCCGTTTATCATCGTACCACTGTCCACCGTCCATCTCACAACACTATCGAGATCACCCTGCAGCCGCTCATAATCTTGTAACTTATTTATTACTCTGTACAGAATAACATCATCTGCAAACAGCCTTATCTCTGATTCCACTTCTTTACACATATCATTGATATATATATAAGGAAACATAAAGGTCCAATAATACTGCCTTGAGGAATTCCCCTCTTAAGTATTACAGGGTCGGATAAAGCTTCGCCTACTCTAATTCTCCGAGTTCTATTTTCTAGAAATATAGCCACCCATTCAGTCACTCTTTTGTCTAGTCCCATTGCACTCATTTTTGCCAGTAGTCTTCCATGATCTACCCTATCAAATGTCTTAGATGGGTCAATCACAATACAGTCCATTTGGCCTCCTGAATCCATGATATCTGCTATATCTTGCTGGACCTACAAGTTGAGCTTCAGTGGAAATATCGTCCCTAAACCCAAAGTGCCTTCTATCAAACTAGTTATTAATTTCAAAAACACCGGGCTGAGTGGTTCAGAATTTTGTGGCGCTGGCCTTCTGACCCCAACTTGGCGGTTTCGATCCTGGCTCAGTCCGGTGGTATTTGAAAGTGCTCAAATACGTCAGCCTCGTGTCGGTAGATTTACTGGCGCGTGAAGGGACTCCTGCGGGACTAAATTCCGGCACCTCGGCGTCTCCGAAAACAGTAAGAGTAGTTAGTGAGACGTAAAGCAAATAGCATTATTCTTCTTGTTTCGTATAGGACCACGACATTCAACTATTGCATTTTGGAATGTGCTTTGATGTTTGCCCAGTAGTTGCGCATCCTCCGGCTGTGTTGCTCCTTCCTCTCCTTTGTCCAAAGGGTGCCAGTCTTCTTTGTTCGTAGTCTGTCCTGGAACTTCTTATGTTTAAGCATCTTCCTGAGTGCTGTCCGATCCTTTAAGATTCCTTCTGTTATTCCCAGTTCCTGTAGACCTTTATCCACTTCGATCAACCATGGTGTCTTGGTCTTCCTACTTTGCCAGTAGCTGAGAATCCGGTTGGTCAACCTGGTAGGATGCATCCCGTAGACGTGCCCATAGAATGCTAGGCGTCTCTTCCTTGCTACATTCGTTATTCTTTCACAGTACTTGTAGAGCTCTTGGTTAGGCCGTCTTTTATAACTGGTCCCCTTCCTTGACTGGCCCCAGTATCTTCCTCATTATCTTTCTTTCCCGGATTTCAAGTTTTTCCATGAGTCCCTTCCCGTTGAATGTTAAACATTCTGAAGCATATAAGGCTTCAGGACGGATGACTGTCTGGTAGTGATTCATCTTAGTATTACGAGAGAGACACATTTTACTATAGGTATTCTTGGTCAGTTGGTAGGCCATTTCAAGCCTGTTAACTCGAGTTGACAAAGCTGTTCCTTCAGAGAGATTGGATTCCAACCATTCTCCCAAGTACTTATATCTGTTGGTTTTCCTGATCTCTCCCTGTTCCAGATGCAACGTACAAGGAGATGTTCGTGATGAGAGACACATGTAGCCCAACCTTTGCTGCTGGTTGTCTGAGAACATTTAATTGTTTCACTGAAGTTTCTATTGAATTAGATCAAATAACATTATTATTATTATTATTATTATTATTATTATTATTATTATTATTATTATTATTATTATTATTATTATTATTATTATTATTATTATTATTTCACAAACATGTCATTTTCTCCCTCATGTGAAGAGTAAGCGAAATTATGGAGATAACAAACAATATTTAAAATGAAGGGACGTTTCACATGTAGTCTACAGATTTTACAGAAAATCAATAGTGTATGAGGAAATATAAAATAATTCATTGTCCTCCCTATAAAAACCAGTCTGTTCCGTGATTTTTTAAATCACATGCATATCAAAACCTGCTCCTGGATGATTATATCCCAAATATGAAGTTTGGTCGAGATCTATCCACCCGTTTTGCCGTGAATTTGGGACAGACAGACAGACAGACAGACAGACAGACAGACAGACAGACAGACAGACAGACAGACAGACAGACAGACAGACAGACAGACAGACAGACAGACAGACAGACAGACAGACAGACAGATGTGGGTTACATTCTTCTTCTCACATTGACTCCCGCTAACGTGCAGGGAAATATAAATGAAGTGGTAAATTACAGTAAAGAGTGGAATTTAATGATTAATATACAGAAAAAAAACTAAGGTAATAATATGCAGAAAAGGGTATAAATTGCCAAATAATGAAATATGGTGGATGGGTGAGACGAAGTTAGAAGTTGTCAAGAAAGTAGAGTATTTGGGTACGATATTAAATCGTCAGAAAAAACAAAAAGAGCTAAACTAAAGGGTACGAGGGCACTGTCAACTTTTAACATTCTGGATAAAGACGATGCCCAACAGAGATTACATAGTGTATAAAAATGTTTAATCTAGGGTGTTGTACGAAGCAGAGGTCTGTGGAGTTTAAGGGAAAGTTTATACAATTGATGCAATTACGAGTAGATTTGCTAAAATAATTATGAGACTACCCATTCATACAGCTGACTGTAGAGTGAGAATGATGTGCAGTGATCTAAGTCTGCGGGTAGATATTGGTGAAAGATAATCAAGTACTGGCTGTGACTGAATTTGGGATCAGGTGGCGAAGTGTTACAGATAGCCTAGCAACAAGTGAAATACCAGAACCAAGAATACTGGTTGGACGGGATACGGAACATTTTGGAAACGATAGGAATGGGATACTATTGGGCAGATAAGGATATGTAAAGGTAAAGAAATAGTTCTAAGAGTTAATGATATTGAAAAGCAACAAATCACTTCGCAGTGTAAAAAGGGGTCACTAGAAGAATTTTGTAATGTCATTGGGAGAATGAGGATAAATACAAATAATGTAACAAATGAGGAAATGAGGGGTAAAATGTGGTGGTTAATGGGGGTACACAAAAATAAAGCACACAGACAAAATAGAGATGAAAATAAGTGTTTACTATGTTCTGAAGAAATGGTCCGACTAGCTGGCTGAATGGTCAGCGTACTGCCCTTCGGTTCAGAGAGTCCCGGGTTCGATTCCCGGCAGGGTCGGGGATTTTAATAGTTTCTGATTAATTCTTCTGGCTCGGGGACTGGGCGTTTGTGCCTTCCCAACACTATCATCTTCATATTCAGACACCACACCATATTACCAACCACCACACAAACACACAATAGTGATTACATCCCTCAACATTGGGTTAGCGTCAAAAAGGCCACTCGGTCGTAAAACAGGGCCAGAACCACATGTGTGACGCAGTTCGCACCCGCGACCGCACAGGTGTGGGAAAAGCGGGAGAAGAAGAAGAAGGTCCTGAAGAAAGGGATGGGCACACCTTATAAATTATTGTTTAGGGACAAGGGAAATAAGGGGAAAATATATAGCTGAGGAGGTTATGACAAAAATTGATAACGAAAATCAGCTGTATACGATTATAAAGTTATTGAACAGAGAGTGGATGCACCCGGGGAGAATGACAAAATTATTTATTATTATTAGGGAAATGTGCAGTATTAAATTGGTGGAAGTATTGTGCCTAAGGCAACCTAGAAAATATAACTCCGTTGAAGTTCAGAGCAGTTAGGTACGTAGATTATAGTTATAGCATATAATTAATTTATCGTCGTACTTCTATTAGTCTGCATGTTTTTTGTTTTTATTTCGATAGCCAATATTAATATTCATTTCAGGAGTCGGACATGATACGAAGGGAATGAGGATGATTACTGTGGTGACCGCTTTGGGGGTCACGTTTCCGGGGTATCTGATAAGCCGCGATAGCATGTCCGAGAAGTCTTACAATAATGTTTCTAAGTCCGACTCTGTGTTGTAGTGGTTAGTGTGATTAGCTGCCACCTCCCGAGGCCCGGGTTCGATTCCCGGCTCTGTCACGAAATTTGAAAAGTGGTACGAGGACTGGAACGGAGTCCACTCAGCCTCCGGAGGTCAAATGAGTAGAGGTGGGTTCGATTGCCACCTTAGCCATCCTGGAAGTAGTTTTCCGTAGTTTCCCACTTCTCTCCAGGGAAATGCCGGGATGGTACCTAAGTTGAGGCCACGGCCATTGCCTTCCCTCTTCCTTGCTTATGCCTTCCATTCTTACCATCCCCCCACCAAGGCCCCTGTTCACCATAGCAGGTGAGGACACCTGGGCGAGGTAGTGGTCATTCTCTCCAGTTGTATCCCCTGACGCAATGTCTTACGCTCCAACACACTGCCCTGGATACGGTGGAGTTGGGATCCCTCGCTGAGTCCAAGGGAAAACCAACCCTGGAGGGTAAACAGATTAAGAAAGAAAATAATATTTCTAACACTATTTTCAGGCCATTGTTTCTCCGTTCAATTTCTAAATCACTTATAAATGTTAAATTTTAATTCATGATTTTTCCGGACAACTTATTCTTTATTTGTGTTTTTACCGCATTTTTTTCAATTACGCTATATTCAGTTTTGTTAACCGCGTTTATCGAAAATTAAGAATAAAGTAAATAATACCTTCTCCCGGATCTATGTTTTCCGACATTATGCGAGATGAGTATTATCTTATCTTAAATCTTCTGCTAACTCTATAGTTGTTACTTTTCCTAAAACCCATCAGTTACGGGTAGTACCTAACCTAACATAACCCCATGGCACTACAGCCCTTGAAGGGCCTTTGCCTACCAAGCGACCGCTGCTCGTGTGGTCAGCATGACGAATCCTCTCGTCCGTCATTCTTGGCTTTCTAGACCGGGGCCGCTATCTCACCGTCAGATAGCTCCTCAGTTATAATCACGTAGGCTGAGTGGACATCGAACCAGCCCTCAGATTCAGGTAAAAATTCCCTGTCCAGGCCGGGAATCGAACCCGGGTAAGAGGCAGGCACGCTACCACTATACCATGGGGCCGGCACGGGTAGTACAGGTAGTGTGTATATATACTTAGCCTTCTATATTTGATTGAATATTAAAGAATTCTACAGTTAAAGAACAGTGATGTTGAATTTTAATTAGCAAATATCATAGGGATAGACAAAATATCCATACACAGATTTTATGACCACCAGTTGATACCAAAATTTACAATTGAAGCTCTTCACAGCAATTGAACATGCGTCATTTTGCCGATTCACCGCACGTTTCTTCCCTCTTGTCAGATAGTGGGTAGAATTAATCCTAGGTCTATCTGTAGTATGTGATAATGATAAATCATGAAGGTCCGCTTTCTTCAAAGAATGTTAAGTCTTAACTCTGCTGTTAAGGAGACTTAACACATAACTTAACAAAATGTTCGTCTCATCAGAATTATTAATCTTCTTCTTTATTTGTTTACCCTCCAGGGTCGGTTTTTCCCTCGGACTCAGCGAGGGATCCCACCTCTACCGCCTCGAGGGCAGTGTCCTGGAGCTTCAGACTCAGACTCTGGGTGGGAGATACAACTGAGGAGGATGACCAGCACCTCGCCCAGGCGGCCTCACCTGCTATGCTGATGGGAGGATTTGGAAGGGATAGACAGGGAAGAGGGAAGGAAGCGGCCGTGGCCTTAAGTTAGGTACCATCCCGGCATTTGCCTGGAGGCAAAGGCAAAGGAGAAGTGAGAAACCACGGAAAATCACTTCCAGGATGGCTGAGGTAGGAATCGAACCCACCTCTACTCAGTTCACCTCACGAGGCTGAGTAGACCCCGTTCCAGCCTTCGTACCACTTTTCAAATTTCGTGACAGAGCCGGGAATCGAACCCGGGCAGCTAATCACACCAACCACTACACCACGGAGGCGGACGTTAAACATCTTAACAGATTAA